>NC_053022.1:573193777-573411232 GCF_003073215.2 Triticum urartu | reverse complement strand
CGGCCAGCCTCCCCCCTCTACTCCTTTATATACGGAGGCAGGGGGCACCTCTAGACACACAAGTTGATCCACGTGATCTATTCCTTAGCCGTGTGCGGTGCCCCCTGCCACCATATACCTCAATAATACTGTAGCGGAGTTTAGGCGAAGCCCTGCTGCTGTAGTACATCAAGATCGTCACCACGCCGTCGTGCTGACGGAACTCTTCCCCGACACTTTGCTGGATCGGAGTCCGGGGATCGTCATCGAGCTGAACGTGTGCTCGAACTCGGAGGTGCCGTAGTTTCGGTGCTTGATCGGTTAGATCGTGAAGACGTACGACTACTTCCTCTACGTCGTGTCATCGCTTCCGCAGTCGGTGTGCGTTGGGTACGTAGACAACACTCTCCCCCTCGTTGCTATGCATCACATGATCTTGCGTGTGCGTAGGAAATTTTTTGAAATTACTACGAAACCCAACAGTGGCATCCGAGCCTAGGTTATTTATGTTGATGTTATATGCACGAGTAGAACACAAGTGAGTTGTGGACGATACAAGTCATACTGCCTACCAGCATGTCATACTTTGGTTCGGCGGTATTGTTCGACGAGACGACCCGGACCAACCTTACGCGTACGCTTACGCGAGACCGGTTCCCTCGACGTGCTTTGCACATAGATGGCTTGCGGGCGACTGTCTCTCCAACTTTGGTTGAACCGAGTGTGGCTACGCCCGGTCCTTGCAAAGGTTAAAACGGAGTCTATTTGACAAACTATCGTTGTGGTTTTGATGCGTAGGTGAGATTGGTTCTTACTTAAGCCCGTAGCAGCCACGTAAAACATGCAACAACAAAGTAGAGGACGTCTAACTTGTTTTTGCAGGGCATGTTGTGATGTGATATGGTCAAGGCATGATGCTGAATTTTATTGTATGAGATGATCATGTTTTGTAACCGAGTTATCGGCAACTGGCAGGAGCCATATGGTTGTCGCTTTATTGTATGCAATGCAATCACGATGTAATGCTTTACTTTATTAGTAAACGGTAGTGATAGTCGTGGAAGCATAAGATTGGCGAGACGACAACGATGCTACGATGGAGATCAAGGTGTCGCGCCGGTGACGATGGTGATCATGACGGTGCTTCGGAGATGGAGATCACAGGAACAAGATGATGATGGCCATATCATATCACTTATATTGATTGCATGTGATGCTTATCTTTTATGCATCTTATCTTGCTTTGATTGACGGTAGCATTATAAGATGATCTCTCACTAAATTATCAAGAAGTGTTCTCCCTGAGTATGCACCGTTGCGAAAGTTCTTCGTGCTGAGACACCACGTGATGATCGGGTGTGATAGGCTCTACGTTCAAATACAACGGGTGCAAAACAGTTGCGCACGCAGAATACTCAGGTTATACTTGACGAGCCAAGCATATACAGATATGGCCTCGGAACACGGAGACCGAAAGGTCGAGCGTGAATCATATAGTAGATATGATCAACATAATGATGTTCACCGATGAAACTACTCCATCTCACGTGATGATCGGACATGGTTTAGTTGATTTGGATCACGTGATCACTTAAAGGATTAGAGGGATGTCTATCTAAGTGGGAGTTCTTAAGTAATATGATTAATTGAACTTAAATTTATCATGAACTTAGTCCTGGTAGTATTTTGCAAATCATGTTGTAGATCAATAGCTCGCGTTGTTGCTTCCCTGTGTTTATTTTGATATGTTCCTAGAGAAAATTGTGTTGAAAGATGTTAGTAGCAAAGATGCGGATTAGATCCGTGATCTGAGGTTTATCCTCATTGCTGCACAGAAGAATTATGTCCTTGATGCACCGCTAGGTGACGGACCTATTGCAGGAGCAGATGCAGACGTTATGAACGTTTGGCTAGCTCAATATGATGACTACTTGATAGTTTAGTGCACCATGCTTAATGGCTTAAGAATCGGGACTTCAAAGACGTTTTGAACGTCATGGAGCATATGAGATGTTCCAGGAGTTGAAGTTAATATTTCAAGCAAATACCCGAGTTGAGAGATATGAAAGTCTCCAACAAGTTCTATAGCTAAAAGATGGAGGAGAATCGCTCAACTAGTGAGCATGTGCCCAGATTGTCTGAGTACAACAATCGCTTGAATCAAGTGGGAGTTAATCTTCCAGATAAGATAGTGACTGACAGAATTCTCTAGTCACCATCACCAAGTTAGTAGAACTTCGTGATGAACTATGATATGCAAGGGATAACGGAAACGATTCCCAAGCTCTTCGTGATGTTGAAATCGAAGAAGGTAGAAATCAAGAAAGAGCATCAAGTGTTGATGGTAGACAAGACCACTAGTTTCAATAAAAGGGCAAAGGGAAGAAGGGGAACTTCAAGAAGAATGGCAAGTAAGTTGCTGCTCAAGTGAAGAAGCCCAAGTCTGGTCCTAAGCCTGAGACTAAGTGTTTCTATTGCAAAGGGACTGGTCACTGGAAGCAGAACTACCCCAAGTGATTGGCAGATAAGAAGGATGGCAAAGTGAACATAAGTATATTTGATATACATGTTATTGATGTGTACTTTACTAGTGTTTATAGCAACCCCTCAGTATTTGATACTAGTTCAGTTGCTAAGATTAGTAACTCGAAACGGGAGTTGCAGAATAAACAGAGACTAGTTAAGGGTGAAGTGACGATGTGTGTTGGAAGTGGTTCCAAGATTGATATGATCATCATCGCACACTCCCCTATACTTTCGGGATTACTGTTGAACCTGAATAAGTGTTATTTGGTTTTTCCGTTGAGCATGAATATGATTTGATCATGTTTATTGTAATACGGTTATTCATTTAAGTAAAAGAATAAATTGTTGTTCTGTTTACATGAATAAAACCTTATATGGTTACACACCCAATGAAAATAGTTCGTTGGATCTCGATCGTAGTGATACACATAATCATAATGTTGAAACCAAAAGATGCAGAGTTGATAATGAAAGTGCAACTTATTTGTGGCACTGTCGTTTAGGTCATATCGGTATAAAGCGCATGAAGAAACTCCATACCGATGGACTTTTGGAACCACTTGATTATGAATCACTTGGTACTTGCGAACTGTGCCTCATGGGCAAGATGACTAAAACACCGTTCTCCGGTACTATGGAGAGAGCAACAGATTTGTTGGAAATCATACATACCGATGTATGTGGTCCAATGAATATTGAGGCTCGTGGCGGATATCGTTATTTTCTCACCTTCACAGATGATTTAAGCAGATATGGGTATATCTACTTAATGAAACATAAATCTGAAACATTTGAAAGGTTCAAAGAATTTCAGAGTGAAGTTGAAAATCATCGTAACAAGAAAATAAAGTTTCTACGATCCGATCGTGGAGGAGAATATTTGAGTTACGAGTTTGGTGTACATTTGAAAAACTGTGGAATAGTTTCGCAACTCACGCCACCCGGAACACCACAACGTAATGGTGTGTCCGAACGTCGTAATCGTACTTTACTAGATATGGTGCGATCTATGATGTCTCTTACTGATTTACCGCTATCATTTTGGGGTTATGCTCTAGAGACAGCCGCATTCACGTTAAATAGGGCACCATCAAAATCCGTTGAGACGACGCCTTATGAACTGTGGTTTGGCAAGAAACCAAAGTTGTCGTTTCTTAAAGTTTGGGGTTGCGATGCTTATATGAAAAAGTTTCATCCTGATAAGCTCAAACTCAAATCGGAGAAGTGCGTCTTCATAGGATATCCAAAGGAAACTATTGGATACACCTTCTATCACAGATCCGAAGGAAAGACTTTTGTTGCTAAAATTCGGAAACTTTCTGGAGAAGGAGTTTCTCTCGAAAGAAGTGAGTGGGAGGAAAGTAGAACTTGACGAGGTAACTGTACCTGCTCCCTTATTGGAAAGTAGTACATCACAGAAAACAGTTTCTGTGACACCTACACCAGTTAGTGAGGAAGCTAATGATGATGATCATGAAACTTCAGAACAAGATACTACTGAACCTCGTAGATCAACCAGAGTAAGATCCGTGCCAGAGTGGTACGGTAATCCTGTTCTGGAAGTCATGCTACTAGATCATGATGAACCTACGAACTATGAAGAAGCGATGGTTAGCCCAGATTCCGCAAAGTGGCTTGACGCCATGAAATCTGAGATATGATCCATGTATGAGAACAAAGTATGGACTTTGGTTGACTTGCCCGATGATCGGCAAGCCATAGAAAATAAATGGATCTTCAAGAGGAAGACGGACGCTGATAGTAGTGTTACTATCTACAAAGCTAGAATTGTCGCAAAAGGTTTTCGACAAGTTCAAGGTGTTGACTATGATGAGTTTTTCTCACTCGTATCTATACTTAAGTCTGTCCGAATCATGTTTGCAATTGCCGCATTTTATGAAATCTGGCAAATGGATAAACAAAACTGCATTCCTTAATGGATTTACTAAAGAAGAGTTGTATACGATGCAACTAGAAGGTTTTGTCGATCCTAAAGGTGTTAACTAAATATGCAAGCTCCAGCGATCCATCTATGGACTGGTGCAAGAATCTCGGAGTTGGAATATACGCTTTGATAAGTTGATCAAAGCATATAGTTTTATACAGACTTGCGATGAAGCCTGTATTTACAAGAAAGTGAGTGGGAGCACTACAGCATTTCTGATAAGTATGTGTGAATGACATATTGTTGATCGGAAATAATGTAGAATTATTCTGTAAAGCATAAAGGAGTGTTTGAAAGGAGTTTTTCAAAGAAAGACTTCGGTAAAGCTGCTTACATATTGAGTATCAAGATCTATAGAGATAGATCAAGACGCTTGATAAGTTTTTCAATGAGTACATACCTTGACAAGATTTTGAAGTAGTTCAAAATGGAACAGTCAAAGAAAAAGTTTCTTGCCTGTGTTACAAGGTGTGAAGTTGAGTAAGACTCAAAGCCCGACCACGGCAGAAGATAGAAAGAGAATGAAAGTCATTCCCTATGCCTTGGCCATAGGTTCTATAAAGTATGTCATGCTGTGTACCAGATCTATTGTATACCCTGCACTGATTTGGCAAGGGAGTAGAATAGTGATCTAGGAGTAGATCACTGGACAGCGGTCAAAATTATCCTTAGTGGAATAAGGATAGGTTTCTCGATTATGGAGGTTACAAAAAGGTTCGCTGTAAAGGGTTACGTCGATGAAAGTTTTGACACTGATCTAGATGACTCTAAGTCTCGATCTAGATGCATATTGAAAGTGGGAGCAATTAGCTAGAGTAGCTCCGTGCAGAGCATTGTAGACATAGAAAATTGCAAAATACATAACGGATCTGAATGTGAAAAGACCGTTGACTAAGATTCTCTCACAAGAAAAACATGATCACACCTTAGTACTCTTTGGGTGTTAATCACATAGCGATGTGAACTAGATTACCGAATCTAGTAAACCCTTTGGGTGTTGGTCACATGACGATGTGAACTATGGGTGTTAATCACATGATGATGTGAACTATCGATGTTAATCACATGGTGATGTGATCTAGATTATTGACTCTAGTGCAAGTGGGAGACTGAAGTGAAGGAAATATGCCCTAGAGGCAATAATAAAGTTATTATTTATTTCCTTATATCATGATAAATGTTTATTATTCATGCTAGAATTGTATTAACCGGAAACATAATAACATGTGTGAATACATAGACAAACAAAGTGTCACTAGTATGCCTCTACTTGACTAGCTCGTTAATCAAAGATGGTTATGTTTCCTAACAGACAATGAGTTGTTATTTGATTAACGAGGTCACATCATTAGTTGAATGATCTGATTGACATGACCCATTCCATTAGCTTAGCACCCGATCGTTTAGTATGTTGCTATTGCTTTCTTCATGACTTATACATGTTCCTATGACTATGAGATTATGCAACTCCAGTTTACCGGAGGAACACTTTGGGCTACCAAACGTCACAACGTAACTGGGTGATTATAAAGGAGCTTACAGGTGTCTCCAAAGGTAGATGTTGGGTTGGCGTATTTCGAGATTAGGATTTGTCACTCCGATTGTCGGAGAGGTATCTCTGGGCCCTCTCGGTAATGCACATCACATAAGCCTTGCAAGCATTACAACTAATAGTTAGTTGTGAGATGATGTATCACGGAACGAGTAAAGAGACTTGCCGGTAACGAGATTGAACTAGGTATTGAGATACCGACGATCGAATCTCGGGCAAGTAACATACCGATGACAAAGGGAACAACGTATGCGTATGTTGTTATGCGGTCTGACCGATAAAGATCTTCGTAGAATATGTAGGAGCCAATATGGGCATCCAGGTCCCGCTATTGGTTATTGACCGGAGACGTGTCTCGGTCATGTCTACATTGTTCTCGAACCCGTAGGGTCCGCACGCTTAAGGTTACGATGACAGTTACATTATGAGTTTATGCATTTTGATGTACCGAAGGTTGTTCGGAGTCCCGGATGTGATCACGGACATGACGAGGAGTCTCGAAATGGTCGAGATATAAAGATTGATATATTGGAAGCCTATGTTTGGACATCGGAAGTGTTCCGGGTGAAATCGGGATTTTACCGGGTTACCGGGAGGTTACCGGAACCCCCCGGGAGCTATATGGGCCATAGTGGGCCTTGGTGGAAAAGAGAAGAGGCTGCCCTAGATGGGCTGTGCGCCTCCCCCTTCCCCTAGTCCTATTAGGACTAGGAGAGGTGGCCGGCCCCCTCCTCCTCTTTTCCCCCTCCGCGAATCCTATTCCGACTAGGATTGGGGGGGGGGAATCCTACTCCTAGAGGTAGTAGGACTCTCCTGCGCCCTCCTCCTTGGACGGCCAGCCTCCCCCCTCTACTCCTTTATATACGGAGGCAGGGGGCACCTCTAGACACACAAGTTGATCCACGTGATCTATTCCTTAGCCGTGTGCGGTGCCCCCTGCCACCATATACCTCGATAATACTGTAGCGGAGTTTAGGCGAAGCCCTGCTGCTGTAGTACATCAAGATCGTCACCACGCCGTCGTGCTGACGGAACTCTTCCCCGACACTTTGCTGGATCGGAGTCCGGGGATCGTCATCGAGCTGAACGTGTGCTCGAACTCGGAGGTGCCGTAGTTTCGGTGCTTGATCGGTTGGATCGTGAAGACGTACGACTACTTCCTCTACGTCGTGTCATCGCTTCCGCAGTCCGTCTGCGTTGGGTACGTAGACAACACTCTCCCCCTCGTTGCTATGCATCACATGATCTTGCGTGTGCGTAGGAAATTTTTTGAAATTACTACGAAACCCAACAATATGTTTGACAGGTGAACCAGGAGAACCCAATACTCTTGAAGAAGCTTTGGGTGATGGAAGTTGGAGAAAAGCAATGCATGATGAAATCATGGCACTTAAGAAAAACAGAACATGGCATTTGGTTCCCCCACAATAAGGTAAATTTTTTATTGATTGTAAGTGGGTCTTTAGGATAAAAAGGAAAGTTGATGGAACCATTGACCGTTACAAAGCTAGACTTCTTGCAAAGGGCTTTAAACAACAGTATGGTATTGACTATGAGGACACGTTTAGTCCAGTTGTAAAGCTTCTACTATTCGTCTTGTTTTGTCCATTGCTGTGTCGAGGGGATGGAGTCTACGTCAGCTAGATGTACAGAACGCGTTCCTCATGGTGTTCTGGAAGAAGAGGTTTACATGAAATAACCACCTGAGTTTGTAAATGCACGTGCACCACTTCATGTGTGCAAGCTTGAGAAGGCATTGTATGGACTAAAGCAGGCCCCAAGAGCATGGTATTCTCGCCTCAGTAAAAAGATGCAAGCACTTGGTTTTGTTCCTTCAAAGTATGACACTTCGTTGTTTATTTATAACAAGTCAAGTATATCCATATTGTTCTCATATATGTTGATGATATAATTGTGACAAGGTCATCTGATGAAGCAATAACTGTTGGAAATATGCCCTAGAGGCAATAATAAATTAGTTATTATTATTATATTTCATTGTTCATGATAATCATTTATTATCCATGCTAGAATTGTATTGATAGGAAACTCAGATACATGTGTGGATACATATACAACACCATGTCCCTAGTAAGCCTCTAGTTAACTAGCTCGTTGATCAATAGATGGTTATGGTTTCCTGACCATGGACATTGGATGTCATTGATAACGGGATCACATCATTAGGAGAATGATGTGATGGACAAGACCCAATCCTAAGCCTAGCACAAGATCGTGTAGTTCGTTTGCTAAAGATTTTCTAATGTCAAGTATCATTTCCTTAGACCATGAGATTGTGCAACTCCCGGATACCGTAGGAGTGCTTTGGATGTGCCAAACGTCACAACGTAACTGGGTGGCTATAAAGGTACACTACAGGTATATCCGAAAGTGTCTGTTGGGTTGGCACGAATCGAGACTGGGATTTGTCACTCCGAATAAACAGAGAGGTATCTCTGGGCCCACTCAGTAGGACATCATCATAATGTGCACAATGTGACCAAGGAGTTGATCACGGGATGATGTGTTACGGAACGAGTAAAGAGACTTGCCGGTAACGAGATTGAACAAGGTATCGGATTCCGACGATCGAATCTCGGGCAAGTACAATACCACTTGACAAAGGGAATTGTATACGGGATTGATTGAATCCTCGACATCGTGGTTCATCCGATGAGATCATCGTGGAACATGTGGGAGCCAACATGGGTATCCAGATCCCGCTGTTGGTTATTGGCCAGAGAGTTGTCTCGGTCATGTCTGTATGGTTCTCGAACCCGTAGGGTCTACACACTTAAGGTTCTGTGACGCTAGAGTTGTTATGGGAAATAGTATGTGGTTACCAAAGGTTGTTCGAAGTCCCGGATGAGATCTCGGACATGACGAGGAGCTCCGAAATGGTCCGGAGGTGAAGATCGGTGTATTGGATGAAGGGTATTGGAGTCCGGAATTGTTCCGGGGGTACCAGGTGATGACCAGCGTGTCCGAAAGGGGTTTCGGAGGCCCCGACAAGCGTTGGGGGGGCCTTATGGGCCAAGGGGAGAGGGCACATCAGCCCACTAAGGGGCTGAGCGCCCTTCCCACCCCATCTCACGTAACCAGGAGAGGTGGGGGCGCCACCCCTAGGGCATCCGCCCCTCCCGGCTTGGGGGGCAAGTTTCCTAGGGGGTGGGGGCGCCCAAACCCATCTAGGGTTTCCCCTGTGGCCGCCGCCCCTCCCCTAGGGAACCCTAGGGCGCCTCCCCCTCCTCCCTTCCCCCTATATATAGTGAGGGAGAGAGAGGGCAGCCGCACCCTTCCCCTGGCGCAGCCCTCTTCCTCCTCCAACACCTCATCCTCCTCCGTACTGCTTGGCGAAGCCCTGCCGGAGAACCACGAGCTCCATCACCACCACGCCGTCGTGCTGTCGGAGTTTTCCCTCAACTTCTCCTCTCACCTTGCTGGATCAAGAAGGAGGAGATGTCTCCCAACCGTACGTGTGTTCAACGCGGAGGTGCCGTAACCCCGTTCACTTGAACGCTTCCGCTTAGTGATCTACAAGGGTATGTAGATGCACTATCCTTCCCCTCGTTGCTAGATTACTCCATATATTGATCTTGGTGATGCGTAGAAAATTTTGAATTTCTGCTACGTTCCCCAACAGTGGCATCATGAGCTAGGTCTATGCGTAGTTTCTATGCACGAGTAGAACACAAGTTGTTGTGGGCGTCGATTTTGTCAATTTGCTTGCCGTTACTAGTCTTATCTTGATTCGGCGGCATCGTGGGATGAAGCGGCCCGGACCGACCTTACACGTGCTCTTACGTGAGACTGGTTCCACCGACTGACATGCACTAGTTGCATAAGGTGGCTAGCGGGTGTCTGTCTCTCCCACTTTAGTCGAATCGGATTCGATGAAAAGGGTCCTTATGAAGGGTAAATAGAAATTGGCATATCACGTTGTGGTTTTCGCGTAGGTAAGAAATGTTCTTGCTAGAAACCTATAGCATCCACGTAAAAACTTGCAACAACAATTAGAGGACGTCTAACTTGTTTTTGCAGCATATGCCTTTTGATGTGATATGGCCAAAAGGATGTGATGAATGTTATATGTGATGTATGAGATTGATCATGTTCTTGTAATAGGAATCACGACTTGCATGTCGCTGAGTATGACAACCGGCAGGAGCCATAGGAGTTGTCTTAATTTATTTATGACCTGCGTGTCAACATAAACGTCATGTAATTACTTTACTTTATTGCTAAAGCGTTAGCCATAGTAGTAGAAGTAATAGATGACGAGACAACTTCAAGAAGACACGATGATGGAGATCATGATGATGGAGATCATGGTGTCATGCCGGTGACAACGATGATCAAGGAGCCCCGAAGATGGAGATCAAAAGGAGCAAAATGATATTGGCCATATCATGTCACTATTTGATTGCATGTGATGTTTATCATGTTTTACATCTTATTTGCTTAGAACGACGGTAGCTTAAATAAGATGATCCCTCACTAAAATTTCAAGAAAAGTATTCCCCCTAACTGTGCACCGTTGCGAAGGTTCGTCGTTTCGAAGCACCATGTGATGATCGGGTGTGATAGATTCTAACATTCGAATACAATGGGTGTTGACGAGCCTAGCATGTACATACATGGCCTCGGGACACATGCGAAACACTTAGGTTGACTTGATGAGCCTAGCATGTACAGACATGGCCTCGGAACACGGAAGACCGAAAGGTCAAACATGAGTCGTATAGAAGATATGATCAACATGAGATGTTCACCGTTGATGACTAGTCCGTCTCACGTGATGATCGGACACGGCCTAGTCGATTCGGATCATGTTTCACTTAGATGACTAGAGGGATGTCTATCTGAGTGGGAGTTCATTAAATAATTTGATTAGATGAACTCAATTATCATGAACATAGTCTAAATTGTCTTCGCAAATATGTTGTAGATAAATAGCTCACGTTGTAGCTCCCTATTTCAATACGTTCCTAGAGAAAGATTAAGTTGAAAGATATTGTAAGCAATGATACGGACTAGGTCCGTAGTCCGAGGAGTGTCCTCACTGCTACAAAGAAGGCTTACATCTTTGATGCACCGCTCGATGTGCAAACCCACACAACGTCGTCTGTGGATGTTGTGAACACCTGACAGACACATCCTGATGACTACTTTATAGTTTAGTGCACCATACTTTACGGCTTAGAATCGGGATTCCAATGATGTTTTGAATGCCATAAGACATATGAGATGTTCCAAGAGCTGAAATTGGGATTTCAGGCTCATGCCCGTGTTGAGAGGTATGAGACCTCTGACAAGTTCTTTTGCCAACAAGATGGAGGAGAATAGCTCAGCTAGTGAGCATGTGCTCAGAATGTCTGGGTGCTACAATCACTTAAATCAAGTGGGAGTTAAACTTCCAGATAAGATAGTGATTGATATAGTTCTCTAGCCACTATCACTAAGCTACTAGATCTTCGTGATGAACTATGACATGCAAGGGATGGAGTTGATCCCAGAGCTGTTCGCGGTGCTTAAGACCGCAAAAGGTAGAAATCAAGAAGGAGCATCAAGTGTTGATGGTTTAACAAGACTACTGGTTTCAAGAAGGGCAAGGGCCAGAAGGGAAACTTCATGGATGGCAAACCAGTTGCCACTCCAGTGAAGGAACCCAAGGTTGAACCCAAACCCGAGACTAAGTACTTCTATTGTAAAGGGAACGGTCACTGGTAGCGGAATTACCCCAAATGCATGGTAGATAAGAAGGTTGGCAACTTCAACAAAGTATATACGTGTTATTAATGTGTACCTCACTAGTACTCCTGGTAGCACCTGGGTATTGGATACCGGTTCAGTTGCTATTATTGGTGACTTGAAGCAAAAGCTACGGACTAAACGGAGACTGGCTATGGGCGAGGTGACGATGTGTGTTGGAAGTATTTCCAAAGTTGATGAGATCACCATCGCACGCTCCATCTGCCTTCGGGATTAGTATTGAACCTAGATAAATGTTATCAGGTGTCTACGTTGAGCATGAATAAGATTAGATCATGTTCATTGCAATACGGTTATTCATTTAAATTAGAGAATAATGGTTATTCTGTTTACATGAATAATACCTTTCATGGTCATGCACCCTATGTGAATGGTTCATTGAATCTCGGTCGTGGTAATACACATGTTCACGCCAAAAGATGTAGAGTTAATAATGATAGTACCACTTTCTTGTGGCACTGTCGCTTAGGTCATATTGGCATAAGATGCATGAAGAAACTCCATGTCGATGGATGTTTGGAGTCACTTGATTTTGAATTGCTTGACACATGTGAGCCATGCCTCATGGGCAGGATGACTAAGACCCCGTTTTCAGGTACAATGAAACGGGCAAGTGACTTGTTGGAAATCATACATGCTGATACATGTGATCCAATGAGAATTGAAGCGTGCGGTGGATATCGCTATTTTCTCATCTTCATTGACGATTTGAGTAGATATAGGTATATTTACTTAATGAAGCACAAGTCTGAAACGTTTGAAAAGTTCAAGCGATTTCAGAGTGAAGTGAAGAACCATCATAACAAGAAGATCATATTCCTACGATCTGATCGATGAGAATTTCTGAGTTATGAGTTTGGCAATCACTTAAGACATTGTGGAATTGTTTCACAGTTGAAGCCACCTGGAACACCACAGGGTAATGGTGTGTTCGGACGTCCTAATCGAACCTTATGAGATATGGTGCGATCTATGATGTCTCTTACCAATCTACCGTTTTCATTTTGAGGTTATGCGTTAAAGACAGCTGCATTCACTTTAGATAGGACACCATCTAAGTCCGTTGAGACGACATCGTGTGAACATTGGTTTGGAAAGAAACCAAAGTTGTCGTTTCGTAATGTTTGGAGCTGCGATGCTTAAGGCTTCAGCCGGAGAAGCTCGAACCCAAAGCGGACAAACACATCTTCATAGGATACCCAAAGGTGACAGTTGGGTACACCTTCTATCTCAGATTCGAGGGCAAATTGTTTGTCGCTAAGAACGGGTCCTTTCTCGAGAAGGAGTTTCTCTTGAAAGAATTGAGTGGGAGGAAGATAGAACTTGATGAGGTTGTCGAACCTTTACTTCAACTAGAGAGTGATTGTCGGTGTCAAAACCAGCGGATCTCGGGTAGGGGGTCCCGAACTGTGCGTCTAGGCCGGATGGTCACAGGAGGAAAGGGACACGAAGTTTTACCCAGGTTCGGGCCCTCTCGATGGAGGTAAAACCCTACGTCCTGCTTGATTAATATTGATGATATGGGTAGTACAAGAGTAGATCTACCACGAGATCAGAGAGGCTAAACCCTAGAAGCTAGCCTATGGTATGATTGTTGTTGTGTATATTGTCCTACGGACTAAAACCCTCCGGTTTATATAGACATCGAAGAGGGTTAGGGTTACACAAAGTCGGTTACAATGGTAGGAGATCTACATATCCGTATCGCCAAGCTTGCCTTCCACGCCAAGGAAAGTACCTTCCGGACACGGGACGAAGTCTTCAATCTTGTATCTTCATAGTCCAGGAGTCCGGCTGAAGGTATAGTCCGGCCATCCGGACACCCCCTAATCCAGGACTCCCTCAGTAGCCCCTGAACCAGGCTTCAATGACGACGAGTCCGGCGCGCAGATTGTCTTCGGCATTGCAAGGCGGGTTCCTCCTCCAAGTACTTCATAGAAGATTTGAACACAAAGATAGTGTCCGGCTCTGCAAAATAAGTTTCCACATATTGCCATAGAGAGAATAATATTTACACAAATCTAATCTGCTGACGTATTCCGTAGTGTGACATCGCACCACGGCCAAGCCTTTATCCGAATCGTTTTATTGTCCCATCTCAGCGTGTTATGCGAGGCGGTTTCCTTGGCACGTCTTGTTAAAGAAGAGATCGTGTCCCCTTATTCCGGGATTCTCATCAATACGGGCGTGGGTAACCCAACCGCGCCATTGATTACGACGCTTGGAGATAAGCGAGTTTTACTAGGCTGGTGGGGACACGTAGTTGCGTCCACCCATATAAGGGGATAAGGATCCACCTTTTTACCTACGCCTTCTTCCTCCTTTGCCTATCCATTCACGCGCACTCGAGCTCCAGCGCCCAAGTCCGCACTCCCCACCTCAACCTTCTCCAGCCATGTCCGGAGCGGGAGGCAAGTGGATGGTCTCCTCCGTCACGGAGGGACACATCAAAAGACTGAGGAAGGCCGGATACTTGTCTAACGACATCGCGTACCGGCTTCCCGAAAAGGGGCAGCTCCTCCCCACCCCAGGGCCCCCTGAGAGGGTAGTGTTCCTTCCCCACTTCCTCCGCGGACTGGGCTTTCCTATCCACCCATTCGTCCGGGGACTCATGTTCTACTACGGCCTGGATTTCCACGATCTGGCCCGGAACTTCATCCTCAACATCTCGGCGTTTATCGTCGTGTGCGAGGCTTTCCTCTGCATCCGCCCCCATTTCGGCCTATGGCTCAAGACTTTCAATGTCAAGCCGAAGGTGGTGCGCGGCAACAGCAGAGATTATATGGGTGTAGTCAATTTTAAAGGAACTAGGTATGAAAAGCACTAGAGCTCCATGTTTATGGTGTGATAAGCTAGGTGCTACCTATTTATCAGCAAATCCAGTCTTTCATGCTAGAACTAAACACATTGAGATAGATTTTCACTTTGTTCGAGAAAGAGTTGCAAGTAAACTTTTAGATATTCGGTTTATTCACTCTCAAGACCAAGTTGCGGATGGTTTCACGAAAGCTCTACCCACAAGAAGTTTTGAAGACTACAAGCATAATCTCAACTTGATGAAGTTGTGATTAAAGGAGGGTGTCAAACATGATGATATTGTTGCGTGCGTATACATGGCGTGTACAGGAAGGAAGATCAACACCGTTGGAGGAGCAGTTAGTTAGCCAAGTCTTTTGTAATCTTTATCTCCTCTTATCTCTAGTTTTCTTCCTTTGCAAGATGTATCCCTCTCAACAATCTGTACGCGTATCTGGGCTCGCAACCCATCTATTAACACACAACACGTCGGTCAGGATAGACAAGACGTTTACCGCAGGTCGCACATGATCCTCCGGTCCCCCAAGGATAATGCATCTGTTTTTTATAGTGCCATGGCGGAACTAGTGCCGTACTTGCCAGCTTCGACAGAAAAACAAATTAGCACATGATTGAGAAGGCTTGGTCAAGGTGAGCTTGTTCTTCAGCTTGCCACCAATTATTCAATTCGATCATCATACAATGGCATATTTAACTGTATAAATGATATCATCTCCGTAAAATAGCGTCCTCCTCCTCCCCGTTCATCCCCAAGATAGACAGACACCACCTTCATAGCCGCCGACGCTCCCCTGCCTGCGGACATCGCCCATGAAGAACTAGCAACAGGTTCCAGGTACAAACTGCTCAACGTTTACACTCTAGTTATATACAGATAGTTTTTTCTTTTACTACTCTTGCGCGTCTGTGTGTGTGCCTTGCGTGATTGCTACATTGCGTACTTTTTCCTTTGGGTCGCCTCAGTTTCGAAAGTAGCCTTACAGGCTCAAGCCTCAATTTTAGTAAGTCGCAACAAAGATGAGATTAGTTGAAATTTGGTAGATCCAGTAGCCATGGCGTACTCCCAGAATCGATACAAAAGCTTGTCGACATAAACTGAAACTGCTAATTAAGGAAATATCTACTTCGAGCAACACGATAATTAACCACACAAAACATCCACACCTCAGTTCCTGTTGTGAACCATTTCCAGGCAAGATTTTGGCACCCATCGTGGTTGGGATGTTTGCTGCTTTTTTACGTTGCTGACGGGCATAGGAAACTAGAAAATAAACAACGGTCATTGCTGTGAACACCTACCTTTATAATCATTTTCTCTCAAATTTCTCCTATATGTGTGTGTACACTATATTTGAACTTCAATTCTGCATAGAGATAAACCAAACCTTTCATGGTTCAACATCACACACTTCAACAACATTGCAATCCACAATTTCAAATTTAGAATTTGAAAATTAAACATAGTATATAGATAGGGGCAAGAATACACGACATAGCATAGACCTAGACCTAGATACTAACAAGATGAAGGAAGGGGGACGACGTAGCACTAGCCTTTCATATTGATGGTTTTACTGAGCGAGTGTCTTCACGGATCTGCTAGAATTGCTCTAATCTCCCTAAAAAGTTGAGGATTTTAGAGCCATAAACCAGCTGCTGACTTGTTGTGCATCTGTTTCCACCTGCACAATGATCATAGCCTTAGGATACTGTATCCGGCATAGCTTTAGAGGTTCTCCTCGGTTTCAGTCTGAGTGGTATCATGAACTGGATTCTGTAGGACCTGGTCTACAGCCGATCTGCCGTCCCACGTTCATGTCTCGTAAAGCTGCAGCATTAGTTTGCATCGTATGATATGTTCTATAAAGCGATGGAATAAGGCATGTCACGTTCTCGTTCAGTTTGGCAGCTTGTCGAGTATTTTTCTTCTTTTTGATGAAAGGGATATTTTTTTTCTCGAATACGCGCGAGTGTGCGTACTATATATATTACGAGAGAAGCGGGGGTGAAGAGCCCCTCAACGTTGGCATTTACATTTACAATAATACAACCCCAAGTCCACCTCCACCACTAGAACACATGCTAACTACTCATGTTCATTCCCACGGAGAGACTGCCGAGGATGCGTCAATGTCACCCTTTAGTAGACCCCGCGCCCTTCCACGCCCTCCCCTTATCCTCTAGCCGACTAACTACATAACGGGTCGAGGGGGTAGCACCGTCGAAAACAATTCCGTTCCGATTCTTCTAAGAATCATAACCACTCTAGTGGCCTTCTTCTGAAGTGTACTTCGGCCCTTATCTATGGACCATTCCCTAATCGAGGATCCGTCGGTGGGTGTTAGAAGAGAGAGAGGGATTTGGTGGAATAGTTTGTTGTATTGCTTGCGTCTCGTGGGCATATATATAGGAGTACAATGATCGACTTGGAGTACAAGACAAGCCAGAACAAATCCTAGTCTATCTCGTCTTTCCTAATAATCAATATACTCAACATCCCCCCGCAGTCACAACTGTAGCGACACAGACTGGAGAAGAATTCGAAGGCAAGCTGACGGACACCCCCCCAGAGTCGTAACGGTCGACGCATCGCGAAAGTCATGGCTGGAGTGGAAACCGACAAGGTTGCTCAAGCAAGGCGGTAGCCCTTTGTGCCATTTATCAAAGTAGCCAAGAGCGTAGGGTGGTGTAGGCGTGGTCGAGTTAGCCGTACGAAGAATGCCGTGGTCGATGTCGAGTCGGGGTAGCCGGTGTCGAGGAAGTCGTCGTGGAGCCGCGGGCGCAATGAGGCGACGAGTTAGTAGAACTGGAATGATGTCCACATCCACCCAAATTTCGATATTATCTTCGGGATCATCTTCACCACCAACATCGAAGGTTATTTTCATATCCTCCTCAAATCCGTAGGCCTTGTATAGTGATCTCATATTTGAACAGCCAAAATGGGATTCATTTACTCCATTGTAGAGCTTAACCTCAAAAGTGAAACCATGTTTCATCTTGACGTAAGCATTCTTTGTCTCCGTACGCTCCCTATCTTCGAAACCGAGTTTGCCTAAGGCATAAGGTCTTGCGCAGCAGGGGATGCACTAGTCGAATTGCAAAAAACGAAAGTAACACGCTAAAACAAAAACCACAAGTCATATGTTGAATTAAATACTTGACGTCGTTACATACCGTCTCGTATTCGAAGCACTCCTTCAGCGTGAGGGTGAAGCGCCTACCATTTTCCAGGTGAGGTCTATCGCACATACCCCCGTCATTGCAGCAGTAATCAAACTCGAGGATCGCATCGTCGTTAGACATTTCCTGTGGAAGGCAAGCCAAACGTTAAAGTAGCTAGTTGATTAACATACTGACATTTACATGTTATTCCTTAAAAATGCATAGTCTGTGTGGCTAATTTGTATTGCAATATATGTAAATATTTTTGAAGGTTTCAGCACTAATAGTTTCTAATGTTTGACTCTGCCTATGTATGAAACAACAAGCTTTAGAATTCATGTCGGCATGTCCAAAGAGACAACCAAAAGTTCAAGCAGAATTCATGCCTAAATTTATAGTACAAGTGTCATGGGCACTCGAAATATCATACTTTATACCACAAGTCACGCCGAAATTTTGGCATAACCTTTGCTAAAAAGAAGACATATCGAGCGTCTGAAATTTTTCAGGACGGAAATGAATCAACATTCCGACAAAACATAGGCCACTCGGAGGTGTTCCCTGCAAAATGATACTTCATTTCATCCACTAGCGGGCTAGGTAATATCTTTTGGGGGGGCCAAACATAAATATGGATGTTTGGGGAGCCAAAAAGACTCTACTTTTCCTAATCTTTCTCCCCCAAAACTTTAGCACTTATAGCATGTATACCTATAATTACTGAAGGCATCTACCGCAACATATTATTGAACTCGGTCTAAACGGAAATAATGTAAAAGAATAATAGAATATATATGCGAGGCTATATAGTTAACCTCTAATATGAACAATTTGGGTTTCCTCATTGATGGTTACGTATGTGGCTGCTGCAACTATAATTGTTTTGATGTGTGCCTTCAGAACTATAGAACTAGAAACCACAACTATAATTGAACTCTATATGAATAAATTGAACTCATTAAAGATTATGAACATGCAGTAATAGAAATATATAACTAACCCTAAACATAGTCGAACGTCCATGTGCATGTGCGTGGCTGCTACCGTGGCTGTCCATGTGTGTGGCGACCATGGCTGTGGGTGGCAGGAGGAAAGCTGGAGAGAGAGGCAGGGACGGCGGGGATGGCAGTGTATTACCGAGTGGACGGCGATGGGGCGGATCATCAGTGAAGGCGATGGAGGCAGCGGATGATAACGGAGGTAGAGGACGGAGGATGATGAAGGCTGATAACCCACAAGTATAGGGGATCGTTTGTTGCCTTTTTCGATAAATAAGAGTGTCGAACCCAACGAGTTGCTAAAGGTATAAAAATATTCCCTCAAGTTTTATCGACCACTGATACACCTCTACGTACACTTAATGTTTGCTTTTCCTATAACAAGAATAAAACTAGAAGTGCTTTGTAGGTGTGGATAGGAATGCAAGATAATAAAGAACGTGAAAATAAAAGTTAGGTGATGCTTAGAAAAAGAAACAATTAAGTTTAGTAAAACAAGTGTGGATTAGTGGTGGTAGGATTTGCGGAATTGTCCCTTAGCAATTGATTACGTTACTAGATCGATAGCAAGTTTTTATTTAGGAGAGGCCACTGCTAGTATGTCGTTCCTTACTTGGAATTCTATGCACTTATGATTGGAACTATTAGCAAGCATCCACAACTACTAACGTGCATTAAGGTAAAACCCAACCATAGCATTAAGATATATATTGGCCCCCCTTCAATCATGTATGCATCAATTTCCATGGTAGGCTGAAACTGTTGTCACCCTTGCCTTCCAATCCATAGTCCTATTAACATACAACTAACCCTATGGGTGCAAACATCTCCGATATAGTGTAGTTGGGAGAATTCAAAAAGATAATAGGACTTGGGTGCAATATCAACAATTTCGTTTTAAACATAAGGAACTATAGAAAGTTTATCTCCATAAGCATAATGCAAATTGGCATCTTGGTCACAGGCATAGCAAGAATCAAGTTCATCAAAAAGGGATATTTCAAATGAATCAGTGAGATCATAGCAATTATCACAGCATTCATCCTTTGGTAAGAACGAAGGGACATTAAACAATTTATGAGTTGAAGAGTTACTCTCATTAGAAGGTGGGCACGGGTAGCTAATCCGCTCTTCCTCCTTTTGTTCTTCGCCCTCCTCGTAATGTTTTTCATCCAATGAGCCCATAGTTTCATCAATTTCTTCTTCCATAGACTCCTGCAAAATATTAGTGTCTTCTTGGACAGCGGACAAGTCCTCAATATATGGTTTAATATAAGCATTAGAAGCATAGTTTTCATAGCAATATTTAAGTATGTGAAAAAATTAAGATTTGTAGAGAGTAGCATCATACTTTTCAATCAAAGAAGCGATTTCATAAGCACCCAACAAAACCTTCAATTTGTTCAACATTATAGTAATTATAAACACCTTTAGCATAAGAAGATAAGATTCCAATATCACTAAACTCACATTGGCAGGGAAGGTGTTTCTTACGGTCTTCAAAACAACAAGTAAAATCATATAATTCACATAGATTCCAAGCATAACATTGCATATTATTAATTTGATGCAATGAAATTTTCCCTTTTTGAGATAAACGGTGTCGCACAAAATGAGCATCCTCATCTAATGATGTGCCCTCAACTAAGCTAGTGGGGGTTTCAGCACGAGCACATAGGGATCGAAGATGATCCAAGTAGAAAGCTTCAGTAGTCTGATAGATTTTGGGTGGTTCTTCAACCATTGGTTTAGTAGGTAAAACTAATTTTTTGGTATTTTGAAATTCCCACCCATAACTAAAGATAGAAAACAAGAGCACAAAATAAAAACTATTTAGTGATAAAGCAAACAAGCACACACGAAAATATTCACCCCACGCTATTGCTCCCCGGCAACGGCGCCACAAAAAGGTATTGATAACCCGCAACTATAGGGGCTCGTTTATAGCCTTTTTCGATAAATAAGAGTGTCGAACCCAACGACGGGCTAAAGGTAAAACAAGTATTCCCGCAAGTTCTATCGACCATCGATACAAATCTACGTACACTTAACATTTCCTTTACCTGGAACAAGAATAAAACTAGAAGTACTTTGTAGGTGTGGAAAGGTTTGCAAGATAATAAAGAACGTGAAAATAAAAGTTAGGTGTTGTTTAGATAAAGAAACAATTAAGTTAGTAAAACGAGTGTGTAATCTGTGAGCCACAGGGACTCAGCAATCTCGCACCCTCGCGATCAAGACTATTTAAGCTTATAGGTAAGGCAAGGAAAAAATATGTGGAGCTGCAGCAAGCGACTAGCATATATGGTGGCTATCTTGTTCGCAAAAGAGAGCGAGAAGACGAGGCAAAGCGCGAACGAATAACTAGAGGGCAACCTGTGGCAAGCATTACTCCAACACCGTGTTCACTTCCCGGACTCCGCCGAGAAGAGACCATCACGGTAACTCACACTGTTGATTCATTTTAATTAAGTTAACGTTCAAGTTATCTACAACCGGACATTAACAAATTCTCATCTGCCCATAACCGCGTGCACGGCTTTCGAAAGTTCAAATCCCTGCAGGGGAGTCCCAACTTAGCCCATGACAAGCTCTCATGGTCAACGAAAGAATAGACCTCCTCCCGAGACGTTCCGATCAGACTCGGTATCTCGGTTCTACAAGACACTTCGACAGGTTAACACAAATCCAGCAACACCGCCCGAATGTGCCGACAAATACTGATAGGAGCGGCACATATCTCGTTCTCAGGGCACACTCAGATGAGCTCTCCATACAACTAAAACCAAACCTCGAGTTTCCCAGAGGGGGCGCTGCACAGGACTCTAGTTCGGACCAACACTCAGAGGAGCACTGGCCCGGGGGGGGTTTAAATAAGATGACCCTCGGGCTCCGGAAACCCAAGGGAAAAAGAGGCTAAGTGGAAAATGGTAAAACCAAGGTTGCGCATTGCTGGAAAAGCTTTAATCAAGGCGAACTATCAAGGGGTTCCCATTATAACCTAACCGCGCAAGGAACGCAAAATCCGGGAACATAACACTGATATGACGGAAACTAGGGCAGCAAGAGTGGAACAAAACACTAGGCGAGAGACCGAGCCTTCCACCCTTTACCAAGTATATAGATGCATTAAGATGACAAGATAATATAATGGTATCCCAACAAGTAAATAATGTTCCAACAAGGAATGGTCTCCAATCTTCACCTGCAACTAGCAATGCTATAAGAGGGGCTGAGCAAAGCGGTAACATAGCCAATCAACGGTTTGGTAGGACATGGTGGGTTAGAGGCTGAACATGGCAATTTGGGAGGCTTGAAAGCAAGTGGTAGGCATCGTAGCATTGGCATAGCAAAAGAGCGAGCATCTAGCAAAGCAAAGATAGTAGTGATTTCGAGGGTATGATCATCTTGCCTGCAAAGTTGTCAGAGTTGACTGGATCCTCGAAAGCAAACTCAACGGGCTCCTCGTTAGCGAACTCGTCTCCCGGCTCTACCCAAACAAGACAAACAAGCAACAAGGACACAATCAACCACATGCAAACTCAAACAACATGATGCAAGGATGATATGCTATGCGGAATGCAATGTAGAATGCATATGCAATATTTGACAAGGGATGCATGAACCTGGCCTCAAATTAGAAATCCAAGTGTTCCACTGGAAAGATGAGATGAAATCGCTTGGAAACAATATAAAGAACGCCGGAATCGAAGCTACGGTTTGGAAATGGCAAGCAATTCAAATATGGCCACGTTCTGCGATTAACAGCAAGTAACCATCTAAATGCAACAAGATGAACATGCTACAGCACCCAAACATGGCATCAAAATACATGGCAGGAATCCATTCAAGATGCTTAACAAAAGTCCAGCACTGAGCTTCAGCCAATTCATCCATTAACAGGTTCAAACAAGCATGGCAAAAATGCATATGGTAAATAGATTTCAGACTTAGTGAAATTAACACTTGTCTGGAATTTCAGATCAGATAACACTCTTCGGAGCATGAAAACTATATGCTACAGGACCTGAACATGGCAAAGTAAAGCATGGAATGGAGCTAATCAAAGAGCTTAAGAAAAGTCCCTTAGTGACCTTGAGCCAAAAGGGATTAGAAAATACATTTGCAAGCATGTGAACATGGCAAGAACATAATCAGTTCTCAGACTTAGTGAAAACTGGAGCATGCTGAAACTGATATCAAGTAGGCATGTTTACGAGCTCGATGCACTCACTACAGAGCAAGTCATGACAATCTAAGTATGCACCCGTCAAGAATACACAAAATACAAGCTAGACATGGCAAGAACAATAACATAGCATGCACGGATCAACTACAACATCATCGGCAAAATCGCTAACAAGTAGACAATCTGCCCAGATTCACGAAATGACAAAAGTAGAGCTCAATTGACTCAAGCTAGGATGCTCCATAATTGCAAACAAAAACATGGATGGATAGAGCACTACAAGATTAACAAAACATCCTTACTGATCATCCTCAAAAGAGGCACGGATCACTAGGAAACAACATGAACATATGGCCATATGAGATAAACAAATCAAGGACTTAGTGGAAATGCTAAGTCTCTGAAATCAGCATTAACAAATGCTCCACTTTGCAAGCTCGTGCTAGTCACCACACACATCACAAAAATACATGGGTTGCACCTCTGGAAAGATGGCAAAACACTTAACAAAACATATGTAGAGCTCATGGGCATATCATGCACACAATAATCATGGCAAAAATGACAAATATCTAATTGGAGCAGCAGATCTGACAATTATCTCAAGTAGCACTCTTCTAACAGCATTTCGGGCATCAAGATGAACTCAAATGAAAATGATGCAATGAGATGAAATGATGTACTCTCTGAGATGAACATTTTGATATGCTATATGCCCAAAACGGAGCTACGGATGCGGAGTTATAGCATGAGGAAAAACATAAAAAGTTAGGGTTTCGGGCGAGATTAGGTCAACCGAGATCTAGATCCAGATCCAGCCGGCGCAGATCCCGAGGTTCGTCGTGGAAGAAGAAGGTCGCCGGAGGAGACGGGGCTTGCCGGAGTCGTCGCCGCGGAGCTTGGAGGAGGAGCTCGCCGGGGTCGCCGGGGCCGGCGAGGGACTCGCGGTGGTGGCCGGAGACGGCGTCGGGGAGGGCCCGCGGGGCGGCGCACGGCGAGCCGGAGATGGCGGCGGCGATTGCCGGCGTGAGGAGGCGCGGCGGCCGGCGATGGCGGACGCGGTGGCGTGAGGCAAATCCGCCGAGGCGGGCGCCGGCTCGAGGAAAGGGAAGCGGGCGCAGGCGGCGCTCGGCTCGGGCCGAGGAGGGCCCCTCGCGGGCTTCGGCGGGCCGCAGTGGGAGGCGCCGGCGGAGCGACATGTGGCAGCCTACGAGTGGCGGCGGGCGGCGGCGGAGAGGCGTCCGACGCGGGCGGACATGTCTGGCGCGGCGCGAGGAGGATTTCTAGGGTTAGGGGGAGAAGAGACCCGGGATTTGAGGAGGGGGTTCTATTTATAGGCATAGGAGGAGCTAGGAAGCTCCAAATGGAGTGTGGTTTTTGGCCACGCGATCGTGATCGAACGCTCTAGATGATGGAGAAGGTTTTGGTGGGTTTTGGGCCAACTTGGAGGGGTGTTGGGCTGCAACACACATGAGGCCTTCTCGGTCCCTCGGTTAACCGTTGGAGTATCAAACGAAGTCCAAATGGTACGAAACTTGAGAGGCGGTCTACCGGTAGTAAACCAAGGCCGCTTGGCAAGTCTCGGTCCAATCCGGAAATGTTTAATCCCCACACACGAAAGAAAGGTAGAAATGACCACCGGAGGAGAACGAAGCGCCGAAATGCAAAACGGACAACGGAGAAAATGCTCAAATGCATGAGATGAACACATATGCAAAT
This sequence comes from Triticum urartu, assembly GCF_003073215.2. NCBI lineage: Eukaryota > Viridiplantae > Streptophyta > Magnoliopsida > Poales > Poaceae > Triticum > Triticum urartu. The sequence goes on along the minus strand of NC_053022.1, from coordinate 573,386,570 downwards.
GCAATGCACATGATGACATGATATGAGATGCATGACAACGAGAACAACACACGGAGACAAAAAAACCCGAACCCGAGAAAATAAAATAACTTAAGGCCGGAAACGGCAAGAGTTGGAATACATATTGGGAAAGTTACATCCGAGGTGTTACAATTAGTGATGGTACGATTTGCAGAATTGTTCCTTACCAATTGATTACGTTACTAGACCGATAACAAGTTTTTATGTGGGAGAGGCAACTGTTAGCATGTCGTCCCTTACTTGATATTCTATGCACTTATGATTTGAACTATTAGCAAGCATCTGCAACTACTAACGTTCATTAAGGTAAAACCCACCCATAGAATTAATATATATATTGGCCCCCCTTCAATCACGTACGCATCAATTTTCTATGGTAGGCTGAAGCTGCTGTCACCCTTGCCCTCCAATGCATAGTCCTATCAAGATACAACTAACCCTATGGTGTGATCCACACGCGCGCTCATAGGATGGGAACCAAAGGACAGCAACATAACCACAAGCAAATTAAACCAACCATAGCAATTCACCAATTACCGGTAGGACAATAAAAATCTACTAAGACATCATAGGATGTCAACATATCATAAAAATATGAAGCATAAAGCACCATGTTCAAGTAGAGGGTAAAACGGGTTGCAGGAGAGTGGACCGCTGAATATAGATGGGGGAAGGTGATGGAGATGTTGGTGAAGATGACGGAGTTGTTGGAGTAGATCACCATCACACGATGATTGCCCCGGCGGCGTTCCGACGCCACCGGGAGAGAGGGTGAGAGAGCCCCCCTCCTTATTCTTCTTCCTTGGCCTCCCCCCTAGATGGGAGGAGAGTTCACCCTTTGGTCCATGGCCTCCATGGCGGTGGAGGGGCGAGAGTCCCTCCGAGATTGGATCTCCCTCTTTTTTCTCTTCTGTTTCACGCTCCCCAGATCTAGTGCGGGTTGTAACCATGACATCGCCCCCCTAATGAAATACATCGTGACGCAGCTCACCCATGTATCCAGACTCAAGGAACACACGCGAAAATATGATTCACACTTCAGACACCATGCGCGCGGTCCATCCCCGTCAAATAGAGGGAATTCCAGATGCGGTGGCATGGGGTAGCGAGAAAAACCAAAACCACGCTTCCCCATGAATGAACTCTCTCCAAATTGTGGATGGGAATCGAACCCACCCATGATCGGAGGAGCCTGCGGGGATTGGTGCCCTGGTGACATCCCCCGGTGATCTCTAGTCCTGCCGTGGCCAACTGCCACGTGGTTGTCGCCACCATATGTTCACGGCCCCTTTGTCGGCCGCACGAGGCTCGCCTCCGTCACATGAGGGATCAGGGGCGACAAATCCAGTAGCCAGAGTGGTAGTGGTCGGGTAGTGGATGTTGCGGGAGTGGAGCTACCGGCGCACCTTCTGTGCTCTTGCCCTTGTCCTGCAGCAGCGCCCACAGATCGCCCACCTCCGCGCGGAGCTCGTCAACCGACCACTCGATCGCCGGCTTCCACCCCTAGAAATCGAGTACCACAGGGTGAATTTCGTCGATCTTTGTCGACATCGCCAAGATGGCCGTCGTCAGGTCCGCCATGGCCTTGATCTGCTCCTCCATCGTGGCCGCCTTGCCGAGCCTCGTCTGGATAATCGAAAGAAATTGACCAGCCAACTTGTGCCAACGAGACGGCAGTGGTGGGGAAAAGGCTCTGATTACGAACTGTTACGCTCTGGGTTCGATCTTGGTACAAGAGGGTTCGATTACACGAATTTTGATAGGTAGCTAGGGTTCTAATTAAGCCAAAGGGGAAAGGGGAATCGAGAAAGAGATAGCCGCCGCTAGAATCGTCTCGTTTCTGCCTCCTCCAATGCTCCCGCCTCCTTATTAAGGTTTTTTTTGAGTTGAGCCTCCTGCTTAAGTACTGGCTAGGTGGTCCTCTGGTGGGGTGGGAAGCGGCTGCTGGGCCTCCGGTCGCGCGTTGGTGCGCCTTGGGCCGCCTCCTCCTGTGTCACGTGCCAGGCGGCACACACGACCCACCACCACAAAGTTTAGCTCTGGCGGGCGCTACTAACTAGCCGCCACATACCTTTCTGCATTTTTTATTCAAAATAGCGCACACCTCATCTTTTTACATGATTTCAACATTAAAATTTGCTATGAATAATACACACCATTCGAAGCCCTGTGCTAAAATTTGAGCACTTTTTTAGTTGGTTTGCTATTTTCGAAGTATTAACTAATTTTCTAGCCACTAAAAAGAGCAGAACACAATTCCATTAAACATACCATGCACAGGAGCTCCGAAAGGGATGAAACATGACATGGTGTCTTCATGGACCAGTGTACAGTGTGGTAAAAATTTAAGAGTGTTACAGTAAAAATTTGATGCACTTCGTGTACGAACTGGCGAAGTATCAACCTTTGGAATGGAAATCACCGCCTGCCATGCACAAATTAATTTCTATACACCAATTCAACTTCAATCTTTTTGCATGATTGATACACACTATTGAAAGCCACGTGCTCAAATTTGAGCATTTTTTATTTGATTTGCTATTTTCGAAGCATTAACTGATTTACCGGTCACTAAAAAGGTCTAACGCAATTCCATTCAGCATACCGTGCAAACAAGCTCTGAAATAGATGAACTTGGCATTCAGCAGTACGAAAAAAATTGACGCACTTCATATGCAAACTGGCCACTCTCTAGCAAAGTATCACCATTCGAAAGGAAACTGCCGCGTGCCACCCAAAAAATATTTTTTTACTTGATTTCAACTTAAAACTAGTTCTATGAATAATACATACCATTACCCCCATTCTAAAGTTAAAGCAATTTTTGAGTTAGTTTGCTATTTTCGAAGCATTAACTGATTTACCGGCCAGTAAAAAGAGCATGACACAATTTGGTTGAACGTATCATGCAAAGGAGCTCCGAAAGGATGAAGCTTGGCATGGTGTCTTCATAGGACCCTTGTAGGTGTGGTAAAAATTTGATAGTGTTGCGGAAAAAACATGATGCACTTCATGTACGAATTGAACACTCTCCGGTGAAATGTCAACTTTTTGAACGAAAACTGCCGCCCGCCACACAAAAAATGAATTGCTGCATGCCACACAAAAATTAATTTTTATACATCATTTGAAATTCATTATTTTTACATGATTAATAAACACTATTGAAAGCCCATGCTCAAATTTGAGCACTTTTTGAGTTGGTTTGCTATTTTTGAGGTATTAATTTATATACCGGACACTAAAAAGATCAAAATGCAACTCCGTTCAACATGCAGTGCAAACGAGCTTTGAAATGGATGAAACTTGGCATGGTGTCTTCATAGGACCCTTGCTGGGTGTGGTAAAAATTTGAGAGCGTTGCGGCAAAAACTTGATGCACTTCATGTATAAATTGAACACTCTCGGACGAAGTATCAGCCTTTCTAACGGAAACCGCTGCTTGCCACACACAAATTAATTTTATACATTATTTCAACTTCAAACTTTTTCCATGATTAATATACACGATTAGAAGCCCCATGCTAAAATTTGAGATTACTCTGGGTTTAGTAAATTTGTTTTTTCAAGAATTTTCGGACTTTAGATCAAACCGCCCGCCAGTGCAAACTTTTGGAATTTTTATTTTGGCTTTTTGGCTCGGGTTGCCGGAATATCGTTTTGGTGGGCCTATTTTTCGTCGACTGGTGCATGAAAAACCAGTGGTGCTCTCTTCTTAGGTCCCATGTTTTCATCTGTCCCGCGGACGAATTTGTTAGAGTTTACGAGTGGCGGATAGTAATGTTGGCCCGTCACTGCTGTGCAAAAAGCAGTGGTGGGAAATTACATTTACCCGTCATTACTACTTTTCAAAAAAAAAAGTGGGGGTTTCGTGACCATTGCCCGCTACTAATTTGAGCCAATTTATAAGCCTTTTTCGAGTAGTGCACATGGCAGGGACTCGCGATCAGGCCATAGGTTGCGAAAGGAAGCCACGTGGAGGCCTAGTATCCCCCTGCGGCCATTGGGAACCTCTGGTACAGAAATAATCCTCGATTTGTTTGTCCCTGAAAAATTGATTTCTCTATTGCATCAAAAACAATGGAAAACAACAACTTGGCTTTGACACTGCATTAATATGGTAATCCAATAAAAATAATATAAAAGGTGATAAGAGTATGTGTAAATGATATAAATGTAGCATGAACATAACAAAATTATAGATACATTTGAGACGTATCAGAGGGTAGACGTCAGTGATGAAATTTGGTCCCTTCTGGATCTGATTTCTAGTCAGCATAGCCCGTTCTTGGCACGCCATGTTCATCATAGTGGCAGTAATCTCAAAGTTGTGTGGCGCATATCCCGTACGGAAGGGGATTTATACATGGTGATCACCCAAGTTCAGGCTCTCACTACGTGGTAAACCCCTACTCATGCTTGAATGTATTGATGGAGGTAAGCAGTATGAGAGCTATATTATGGCGTACAATTGTGAGATCGCAAGGATCATGTAGGTGTGTCGAGATTAGATGATCTATGATCTAGCCCTAGCCTTGCTTAAATATGGGAACAAAGCTAGGGTTTACAAGGATCTTGGTCAGTTGCCGCCGAACAGGATCCTCCAAGATTCCTAGGGTACTCACCAAATACATGCGCCTCCTACCTCTTGGGCGGAGTTCAGGTCGCCTAGGGTACCCTGTGTACATGGCACTGTCATGATCCCTTTTGTGCTTCTAAAGAAGACAACATGTAGGGCGGGATGCTAGTGCGAGAAGAATTGACGAGTCGTCAGTAGTTGATAGATGTTTCCATTGCCAATGACTAACTCTTTTTTTCATCTTCTCAATAGAAGGGGCCCAATCTTTTATGCTTATTCTTTTGTGGTCAATCGGGATGTCTAAATACTTGCTAGGAAACCATCCCCCTTTACAAGGCACAATCTCCTAAAACAACTGTGCCTTCTCTTACGAATGCCCCATATAGAAGACCTCTCTTTTATGGAAGTTAATTTTCAATCTAGAGGATCGCTCAAAGAGACAAGGTCTCACCTCACCAGTAGCCTTTATCCTTATAACTTCATTTCTCAAATGATAGATAAGTCATTTACAAGCATATGCGAAATAGAGTTGGGTGGGGTACACTCCCAGATGGAAATGGATCTAGAACTAAAACAAAGCTTAGCTAAATAGTCTGCTATCTCGTTTGCCTTGTGAAAGCAATGCTCGCAAGAAACTTTCCCAAAGTCACTAGCCAGGGCATGACTTCCATGTGACTCACTCAACTTCTCTAGTCTATCACATTTAGCAAATAATTTTTTTCTTTTGTCTCATGTATTCAACCTCAATGTTTCTATGCCATCCAAATTTTCACCTAAGAGATCTCATCTTGTTCTGCCACTGATCTAGGTAGGTGGCACGAGCATATTGATGTTTTTTTAACATAGTACATAAAGCGCTCACACTGATCTAGGTAGGTGGCACGAGCATATTGATGTTTTTTTTAACACAGTACATAAAGCGCTCATACATACGAGCATATACTCACCCCTATGAACACACACACGCACACCCTACCCCTATGAGCACCTTCGACGGGAACGTATCCTCCCACTGAAAGCGCACCGCCGGAAATCCTGAAATAAATCCAGGAAATAATGTGAGCACCAGGACTTGAACTCTGGTGGGCTGGAAATACCACTGTCCCTCTAACCATCCAACCACGGGTTGGTTCGCGAGCATATTGATGTTGCCACACTGCTACAGATGTTCCTGATTCTTATGTTCCATCAAAAATCCCGTTGGGCCCCAAAGTGGGGGTTTGTAGTAAGCGAAGAATCCTCCCTTGGTGAGAACCAAGGTTATCAATCCACAGGTTCTCCTAGATTAGCCCTGCACTTAACTAAGAAATTTTTATCTTTGTCCCAATTTGCTAGTGAAGGTTTCAACCTCGGGAGCTTTGCTAGTTACAAGGATTAGCATATCATGTATTGGAAAGAATTTTGTATGCAAAAGTAAAAAGATTTCAGAATATTAAAGAACATAAAACGTTTAAACAGAGTTGTGTTTCAGAATATTAAAGGAGGACTACTGGCACATGGCCATCGAAGCAGCAAAGTTTGTGAAGAAGGCTCCGGCAGCAATTTCCTGCTTCGACAGAGTTCGGGAAAGACCTTCTAGACTGGATTGTCTCAGATCTCAATGAAGCGATGACAGAAAAAAGTAGTGATAAATGTCTCCGTGGGTTTCATAATAAGTATATAAAGGCAGCAGGACAAAAAAAAAGACGGAGAGGGTGGATAGGGGGCATACACGTCCTAGCCCTGGGGCGTTGGGGTGGGAGTGCGGGGCCCACAAAACCCCTCTCTGGCCCACTCTCCAAGGTGTCGTGATGTGAATATGTGCAAAGTATATTTTTCCTATTTTTTTGTCCCTGGAAAATACCATTTCTTGATGCACAAAAAGGGCAAAAAATAGCTAACACTTGGTACTGAATTAATATGGGCTATTACTGGCTTTAGAGGTTGTTTTAAGGTTGAAAAGCACGGGTATTTGGTCCTCAGGGCTCAGTTTTTGGGGCATTACTAGAGATGCTCTTAGGTTATAGTTCTCCTTACCCCATTATTGCTCCATGGACTTTGTTCATGGTCTTGTTTTTGCTTGTTTTTAAACGTTGGCATTATTACACTAACCACTTATAGGCTATAGCCCATACTCATTACAAAGTTTATTGCAGTCACAGAAAAGATATTCTATCCAAAAAGTGTGGCATGCCACATGAATGGTGCTTACCAAGGTTTTGGGTACCGGGCGGAAAATTTGGATACCGCCCGGTATCCACGTTTCTCGCTACCCCCCGAGAAAACTGCTTACCGAGCAAAAAAAATCGATTTTTTTTAAATTTTTTTGAATTTGAACGGCTATAGTGAAGTGAAGTATGCAGAAATTTACCACCAGACCAATGTATGGCAGAAACTCTTCTAAATCAACAAGGTGTGGTAAATATGGAGCTCGCTTCCTCGCACACACTGGTAGGTCGCTAGTTCGACACCCTGTACTCCCACCATTTCTTTTTTTTGCTAAACCAACTCATAAATAAAATATAAAAACACAGTAGGAGAATCGAACCACGACCTCATACACGTTGAGGACGGACAGGGAAAACCTGCCACTGCACCAACAACGACTTTGTGAACTTCTTGAGCTCCGAACTAATATATTCCTAGCTTAGAAAATTTTGAATTCAAATTATGTTTCAAAAATTCGAGCGGCTTTTCCTCGGAATTTTGCGGTTACCGCGGTATCCGCGTTTCTCGCCCACCTTCAGAATTTTGTTGGATTTGGTAGCCAAAATGCTGGCACCTACTCCCTCTGTCCCGGTTTATTAGACCCCCCTCGTATTCTATATCAAACTTTGACCATAAATTTAACTAATAATATAAAAGTTTTATGTTAAATAATATCATTTGAAACTTCTTTTAAATATGAATCTAGTGATATACATTTTTATGATATTTAATATATTTTTTCTAGTAAAATTTATGATTAAAATTTGACTCAAAATACAAGGGGACTTATAAACCTGCTACTTGCGCGCCGCTAAAACCGAGACGTATACATTTTGTCAAATCACTCTAGCCTCTTGGTTCCAAGCTCCACTACCTCATGCTCTCGTTGTAGTAACTCCAATTATATGTGGTAACAATCATACTGTTGATTTCGTATTGAAAATGAGTTTTCAATGGTATAATTTTTGTGTCACAACAATATATATTATTGATCTAATTTATGGTTAAAGTTGAATTTTGAAAAACTTGTGCTACTTATTCGTTGGAATGGAAGGAGTAAGAGCAACACTTACATACTGGAGCGTACTTTTTTACTGTAAAAATAGTATCATTCCGAATCAGCCAAATTGATCAAAACAGTGCCGCAACTTCTACAAAATTTAGAGAACAATGTGATTTGTCCAACCCCCATAGGCGCATACTCCATTCTTTCTAACACCACATTTGTTCAAAGTCCTTTTTTTTAAGATTTTTATTTATAGTGAATATCTCTGATGAAAGGGCCTTGCAGGATAGGAACCAACACAAGCAAGCTAAGAAAACGATGGGCATCCAAGACATCCGCGATGGTGTGGCATCCTTCTTCGTCATGCTGAATAAGGAGACATACATCCTGTTTCGGATTGAGATTCTTGTAGTCCTGGTCACACTCTTGTTCTTTGTGATGTTCATCATGGATGTCTTTCGTCACAACATCCACAACACAAAGATGGCAACTATCTTTAGCATCTTGGATGCCGTCTCTGACTCCATTGTCGTATACCTGCTGGGGGCCATGCAAACAGCAAAGTTCAAGAATCGACTGTTGAATCAGCTGTTCCCAGTTTGGGGCCTTGTGCTTGTTAGTTTCCGTTACAACATCGATTTCATCTCTGGATATGGTGTTCATGACCAACATGGGCGACGGTTCATAGAGTGGAGGAACGTGGTGAAACTTCTGGGATCAGCCTTCTTGAACTTGTCGAGCGACTCAAGGTTTGCAGTTCCACTATGGTCGCTTTTGGCTCTGCAGATACTGAAGAGCGGGTACAGATTCTATGTGCATAGTCTGACAGTCAAATCTGTCTGGCATGGCAAGAGTTCAGAGGTCGTTACAGAGCACATGCGTGCCGGCCCTCACAGTAGCAACTGGAAACCTGAGGAGTGCAACCCAGAGAATATGGCAGGATACAAATACTTGGTCTATGGAGAAACCAAACAGAGCATCAAATTCAAGAAGCCTCAGTATGTCATGTATATCGATACTGCCCAGAATGGTCGTCGTCCGCGTCCAGGGAGATCAACACTGATCACCCTAGACAAGATCTGGGGATGTTACAGGCATCTGTTAGACCAGGACAGCAATGAGGGGAATGATCAAAAGGATCTCTCTCTGGCCTTCGCCTTGTCTAGATTGCTTCGGTGCAGGCTAGAGGATGTGACACTGCAACAAAAAATCTTCCACATTAACCGAAAGCTAGTTAAGAATAAGATCCTTGAGGAGCAGAACGCTAGCCGTGCCTTCAGGATCATGGAGCTGCAACTCTCTTTCGTAAACGACTACTTCAACACCCGCTACCCTATGGTGTTTTGGTGTGGGTTCCTTTCTCTCTTCTCAAATTTGCTTCTCTCCACAGTGACCTTCGGTGTTGTCTGCTGGCTTGCTGTGGATATCCATAAGGTCTATAAGCCCCCAAAGAATGATCGGGCTCGAGTGGTGCGTGGGGTCAATGTTGACATGATCATCACCTGGGTATTCATGATTTTTATGCTGTTCAAAGAGATCTGGGAGATGGTCAGCTACTTGGTCTCAAACTGGACTAGATTACTCCTTGTGTGCATGTATGCACAACGGAAGGAAGAGCGCACTAGAAACAGATGCATGGAAGGCACAATATCATCCTTTTTCAAATCCATGATAACTAGTAAGCTGTGGCATGGACATATTGACCAGTATGTGTTTCTGGAGTCATACGATAACAAACCAAGAATTTGGAATTTTCTCCACTACATAACCATAGGATTGTCACCAAAGAAGGACGATGGAGCAATACTCCACAGCGCCATTGATGTGCCAGAATGTGTCACACTGGCAGCATTGGAGAAGCTCCGCATGAGCCTAGAGAAGCTAAGCTCTCCTGGCATCGTAAGTGATCAGCCAGATAATCCTAACAGAAATCAAGAAGAGACCATCATTAGGGGTCGTTCTCTGTCCAAGGCCATCATATCGCTGTCTGGTGCAGACTGTGACCGAAGGAAGGGGTATCGTTGGGCCTGCTACGACCTGCCCACGTGCTCCCATGTAATTCTTGTGTGGCACATTGCAACCAGCCTCTGTGAGATGGAGCTTGCTCAGCGCCATGAAGTTGATTTAAGCAAACATGGGTTCCTGAACTTCATCTTGTCGTACTTCACAAGTTGCTGCTCATCGAAACCATACCTCCTCGATGTGGACAACAAGACAAAGGAAAAGAAGAAAGTAACAGGGAAGTTGCCTGATGAGCTCCATGAAATGTACATCACTGCGAATAGCTTGTCTCGGTACTGTGCATATTTGCTAGTTTCAAAGCCTGACGTGATCCCCGACAGCTTTAATGTACCCAAGATGGTCTTACAAGAAACTGTGACACGATCCCGTGATGATATTCTTAAGAACTGTGACTCCTTAAAGAGCAGGTATGACAAATTGATGGAAGAAGCAGAAAAGGCCACCAAAGATGTTGACGACGTCATGAAAAAGGAAGATGTTGTGCGACTAGGTGCAATGCTGGGAAAACAACTAATTGGTGAGTCTCAAAAAGATTGCTGGGAGATCTTGTCCGGGGTATGGGCAGATTTACTAGTACACATTGCCCCCACTTGGAATGCAGAGGTACACAAGAAGTGCCTCGAGTCAGGAGGGGAATTCATAACCTATTTCTGGGCATTGCTATGGCATTGTGGAATTGAGAAGAGCAACTTATGGCCAGTGGAAGGTCTATATGACATTGTGGTGGTCAGAGGGATGTGGAATGGTGGGAACACATGTTACTTCAATGCAGTGTTGCAGAGTCTCCTTGCAGTTGATAAGTTGCGCGCAAGGATGTTAGGACATGATGCTTTGACAGGGGACCTTGGTCAGGAACTGCAGAAGCTTTTCAGAATGACAACCAATACCAGTGGTGCTGAAGGTGTGCTGATGCCAGACAAATTCTTCTCATATATGTGCAAAATGAAATCAGATTTCAAACTTGGCGTGATGGAAGATAGCAATAACATGCTTGGTTCCTTGCTAGATGGGTTGAACAATGAGGAACATACAATGGTTGAGTCACTCTTCTACAGCGAGGTCGCTAAACATGTCTCTAGCAAAGAGTGTGAGCACACATCAGTTACCAGTGGTGGCGAGTACCTTGATCTCAGTTTGGCAATACCACCAAAGAGGCCTGCATCAATCGAGGACTGCTTGGACTTCTATGCCACAGGGGAGATCGAGGATTGGCACTGTATGCACTGTTCAGCTGCTGCTGCTTCTGGAAATGCATCTTTGAACCAAGAAGATACATCAGACTATGATGGCCAACCTGAACAGTCGGAGAACAAAACGTATGAAAAGGGAGAATCCAGCCATCAAACTGACAAACAAACAAGAACACCGAATCAGAACAACGGAAAGCTACCTATGCTTGATAGCAACTCAAATCAAATGGAAGAGAGCCATAGAAAACAGAAAGAGGAAGAGAAGATATACAGAGCTGCAACAGTGCAATATCGCATTACCAAGGCGGCACCCATACTAACCATCCAGCTGAAGAGATTCGACTATTCCCACACGGATAAAGCAGACAAGTTGGAAGAACATGTGAGCTTTCAGGATACTCTTGATATGACAAAGTTCATGGACCCTGGGTATGCCACTAAACACTTTTAGTCAGTTTAATATAGCTAAATTTTAGCCTCTTGAAATATCAGATCTCTTATGATCTCAGTGGGCATAACAGCGTTGATGGTTCCAATTTCAAGAAAAAAATTCTGGCAACGAAATTATTTTCCTCTGATTTTCAGACATGTGGAGGATGTTGAGTACAAATATCGCCTGGTTGCCGTCATTGTACACCGTGGGCCAAAGTTGCGTGAAGGACACAATTTTGCTTATGTGAGAGCCAGCCAAATTGGAGGCCAGCAGCAGGAGAGCAGCGGCACTCCCTCTTGGTTTTGCGCAAACGACGAGAGCATCACACAGGTATCGCTTCAACAGGTACTTGAGTGTCAGGCCTACATGCTTTTCTATGAAAGGGTTGAACTGCCGAAGGCCGAGCCAGTTGTAGAAGAACATCTGCCAACGGACCACTGATCACGAAATGATGGGCAGGGTGACAGATGATCGAGAAGGGGAAATGTTTGAGGATTATTTGTTTTTGTTGTTTCATTCGGCAATCAGCACAGTTTGATTTATTTGTGGGGTGCTCTCATTTTGGAAGGGCTTAGAGTTTGGATTGAAAGCAAGCGTGAGGCGTTGCTTTGAATTTTATTTTCGGTTTTCAGTTTGGTTGTAAGAAATAACTTTATACATTTGCAAACTGTGTGTTCCATTTATTGTTTCGACCGCTTTTTTTTTTTCCTACGTTGTTCCTCACCCTCCGGTTGCATACCAAACCAAACCATCTATATACAGTACTAACTGGGGGTAAATCAGTTGTTGTTGGGTTCGCACTCTGAGAGAACTTCCCACCTATACGCAATGTAGTTCCATGAGGTGCAAAAGTCAAGATTCAGATGCATTACTGTATTCTTTGACAAGCACATTTTTGCTTCCTGAGATGGGGTGCGGTTCACTACTGAATACCGGCAGACTGTGTTCCGCACCTGCAATTGCAAGCAAAACCAGCTATCTACATTTACTAATTGGAGGTAATAAAGCAGTTGCAGTTGAGGTCGCTGAAAACGAAGAGCGAAATACTCAAAATTGGTGATAAACATAAACTGAAGCATTGACGACGCATACCAAACAGCAGAGCTAATGAACCAGGGTCGCATTCCTCTTGGAGGCCTAGAACCGAGCAAATCCTCCGCCTGACGGAGTGCGCGCTGGGATCCTTTCCCAGCCCCCGCTCCTTCCCCCGCCCTCGTCGGCAGGTTGCGATGGTCCGCGGGAGCACAGGGCCCGCGATGCGTCCGGGTCTCAGCGATGCTGCCGCCGGGGACGTAGTCCGCGCGTGCAGAGGCCGCGACAAGGCACGATGCGATGGTAGTGCGTGCGGCCGGCCTGAGCGAGCGGCCAAGGTCGGAGGCGGCCACCGCGCAGGGGCGGAACAAAAGTGTCCCGGTGTCCACGTGCACATCATATATACAAGGATGAACACCAAGCAATTATATATATATATATATATTATATATATATGGACAACACTATTTAGATTCCATGATTAGAATAGTTATTTGGATCACAAGGCAGTCATATATATAACGGACCCTACCCAAACTTTAATATCGGCCGGACAATTTCTGACAAGATCCAAGATCCGAGCCTCGACAGGATCCCACTTAAACGATCCCGAGCCCCCAGCCCCCTTCTCGGCCGCTCCTCCCCTCGTCACCGATCTTCCCATGATCAGTGCGTCTCCATTCAAATCTGGATCGGCCGGATCCGCCCATCCTCTTCCAGCTCCTGGATGGTCCGGGTCCCGCCTCACCTCAGTTCTTAGTGCCGGACGGCCACTTCCTTCAAGACGAGACGGCGGACGCCGGCACGAGGGAGCCCGCATCGCCTGGACGCAGCGAAGCCGCCATGGACTTCAGGAAGCCGCATCCTCATCCCATCGCCACCGCCGAAGCCTTGGCAGACCAGATGACGGGCCCGACGCAAGCTACGGCGAGCGGCGCGACCAACGGAGCAACTCCTCCGCGGAGGCGGCATCTGCTGCGCCCTCAAATTCAGCGGCAACAGTACATGAACTTCCTCCCAATTTTGCCTTCTTCTTCAATCTTGCCTTCTCTGACCTTCTTGCTTCGTGCAGATGAACTTCGCGCCCTCTGCAAGACATGGATTGCCATGGAATTCCTCTCATACCTCCACGACGAATTGTTCTCAAGGTGGCCTATCAGCTGCTGGAAAAAGGTTGGCCGACCTTCTAGCCAGGGTATGGTTGAACTTCTTCCTTCCTTCGGTTTGTTATTTGCTTACAGCTATGTGAAGTTCAGGTGGTGTGTGAGCATCAGTCCAGGCTACAAAAGCTTTTTAAAATCTGCCTGCTTACAACCATGTGAAGTTCTGGTAGTGTATGAGCCTCAGTCCAGGCTACAAAACAGCATTGTAAAATTTGCCTGCCTGCTTACAGGCATGTGAAGTTCAGGTAGTATGTGAGCCTCAGTCCAGGCTACAACACTATAAATTTCCTGCATTCACATTCACATGTGGAAAAGCCATGTGAAGTTCAACTAGTAAGTGTGCTAGAGTTCAGGTTGGTATGTGTCTGGTTCTGTGCAAAAAAAAAGGAAAATAGAACATGCATGTGATATGACATGAAGGTCAGGTTGGTATGCACTAGCAGTCCAACCATTCAAAAACTCATGAAGGTTCAGGTTTTTTAACTGTAGACAGTATTTCCCCTTTGCAAAACAAGAAGTTCAGGTTGTGGAGAGTGCTCAAGTTCAGGTACATATAAGTAATCAAATATTGTAGAATTAAAAACATGTGTGAAGTTCATTCTGTGAAGGGTGCTCAGTTCAGGTACAAAGGCATCGGCAGATGCTCAGCTCAGTGCATAGTGTGATGGCTCTCACCACTTTTATATGAGAAGTTCAGGCTGTGAATAATGCTAAGTTCAGTTACAAAGGTATATGCAGATATAACTTGTGTGCTAATAGACATTTTTTCTTTTATGTCAGCAAGACGAGAGACGCATGAAGAAGCTTAGAAGTTCCCAGCAGCAAGTACACAATCCAAAGCCTGTACGCGTTGCACCACCCCCTCAATGGGTCACACCTCAAACGCACCAACAGCATTACCAACCTGCTCCAGACCAAAAATGGATGACACCCGAAACACACGGATACTTCCAAGATGCTGGGTCACAGCCCTATCCGCACAGTTTGCGCCTCCACCTAATTGGGTGACGCCGGAAATCCCCCGCGAATTCTTTGTATCCACCAGCAGACTCCCAAGCTCGCCGATGGAGGAGGGGGTTAGCTCAAGTCCTGCGTGTAACTCTGAGGTTATCCTGGTGTGCCTCATCAATGCCAAAGCGAAGCAACTAAACCGGATCCCAGGACAAATCCAACAGCAACACACACACGGAGGAGAGTGATCTGCACACTACCACCGTTTGATCCTGCTGCTGTGCTGCTACAAGTCAGAATTCTACGGGGCATAAGGTAGATGGATTGCTTCACAAAACAAAAGAGCAAACCAAGACCAGGATCGCAATACCTCCACAACCACCTCAAGCAAAAAGGACGCAAACAAGAGAGAGGCCATCTTCAGCCCTCCTTCCTCCTCGTGATCCACTGCTGCATCCTGCTATGATTACTCGCCATGCCCCATCCCAGAGGGACAGCAGCCGACACCGCGGAGTTGCGATCATACACGCACGTAAGTGAAACAAAAAATATTTATATACGCATCTTGTATTATCTACACATTTTCTGCTCCCTCCAGATAACAAGTTCATAAACTGCATTTTAAGTGTTGTTTGGATTATTTTTTTCTTTTTCTGCAGACGCCAGATCTACCGGATTATCTAATACCAAGACTAAAGATGCGATTCAAAGATGTAGAGAAAGCAAGGGAATTTTATAACAGATACGCCAGACACGCTGGTTTTGGAATCAGGAAGACGGGTGGAAATGACAACCACAAGTATTTTGTTTGCGCCTTCCAAGGGATACACACATCTTCTGTTTCAGAGGCCAACAGGAAGCGAAACAAAACATCACAGAGGACGGGCTGCAATGCAAGAATGAGGGTGAAGGTGCAGGAGGATGGCACATGCGTGGCAGTGGACATTGAGTACAATCATAATCACGAGCTCATGCAAACTGATGACATGCTGGTATTTTTGCACTCACACAAGAATTATGACCCCACTATTTTGGAGTACGTAAAGCTCCTGCAGTACCATGATGTCAAGCACACAACAATCATGTCCATGCTATCTGAAAATGAAGATGGAAGCTACTTCCTAAGCATGACCGGACGAGACCTACTAAACCAGTAAGTATTCAAACACCCACATACTGCAATGTAAAATAGCATCCTAGCTCACAACCCTTTGCTAGCAAAAATAAACAAATGCATGTTTGCATGTGATTTGCAGGAAAGCCATGAATGCAAGGAAAGATGATTTGGATGATGTATTGAAACTTGTTTCATTCTTCAAAGACATGAAGGCAATAAATGATGAGTTTTTCTATGACATCCAAGTGGACAAGGACAAGTCAATTAAAAACATTTTCTGGTCCAATGCAAGCTGCCGAGGAGCCTATCAAGACTTCGGCGATTGCGTAACATTCGACACGACTTACAAGACCAACAGATTTCATATGCCCCTGGGAGTGTTTGTTGGAACAAACCATCACTTGCAGTCAACGATATTTGCTGTTGCCCTGATAAGAGACGAAGATGCAAAGTCATTCAAGTGGCTGTTCGATACATTTCTACGGTGCATGAACAACAAGCACCCAACTTGCATTCTAACAGGTGAGTTCAAAAAACTCCTCAAGTTTCATCATCTTTTCAGTCTATGGGTCTGTGTTGGTTGGGTACATTGGTTTTGTCTGAAAATAATGTAAAGAATGCAGTTCAACCACTGTAAGCACAGAAGTCCAACTAGCAGTACAAGAAAGCAAAATTATCTGTCACATGTTTAGAAAAAATAGTTATGAATGTGAAGTTCAAATACATGAATCATAGAAGTTCAAGGACAAATCTGTAAGATAAATATATGTAGCATGTTCAGAAAAATATAGTTATTTACGTGAAGTTCAAGCACTGCTACCACAGAAGTTCAACAACAATGCTTTAAGAAAAATTTTGATTGCGACACTACTAGTTGTCCTACTACTAACTGTGAAGTTCAAGCACTGATACCAAAGAAGTTCAGCAACGCTGCTGTAAAGAAAAAATACATGTGACATTCTTAGATACCATACTGCCAAGATATGTAGTTCAAGTACTTGTACAACATAAGTTCACCATCAGTACAAAAAAAGAATCAAGTTTCATTTTTTTAATTCATGCAGACCAATGCCCATCGATGGCGAAAGCTATACCACAATCATTTCCAAACACCGTCCACAAGCTATGCCGTTGGCACATCATGAAGAAGTACAGGGAATACCTCGCGTTGTACAAAAAGTATAAAACATTCAAAGAGGAGTTCACAGCTATATTAAACTGGCCGCTGATGCCAACGGAGTTTGAAGATGCCTGGGCTAAACTCGTGCACAACTACAACCTGGAGAACGACCAGATGATGATGCAGCTCTGGAGTGATAGGAAGATGTGGATTTCAGCATATTACAAGAACATTTTCTGTGCTAGAATGACTTCCACACAACGAAGCGAGAGCATGAACCACGTGCTAAAGAAAGGGTTTGTCAAGGGGACCAGAACCTACACAAGTTTGCTAGGCGGGTCAATGCTTGCATACAAACTCGGATGCAGAAGGAGAACGAGCAAACAATGACCAGCATGGTATGATGACAAGTACAAAACACCCCATCATGTTCTGTTTTACCTTCAACATGTGCACTTTGAATTTAAAAAAATGAAACCCATGACTCTGCTTCGACTAATATCTCACTTTTTGACATGTGCAGACCAATCCTGTGACAAAAACAACTTACGGCTACGAGGAAGACATGTCTATCAAGTACACGAGAGCCGTGTACACTGAGATGAGGAATAGGATGAGAAAGGCCACGCTATTTCGCGCAAAGCGTACAGCAGAGCCCACTAAGTACCTTGTGTACTACCACAACAAGCCTGGCCATGATGATGAAGAAAGATTTTCCTGGTCAAAGCATGAATTCCAGGTTGTAGCTGACCCAGAGAATGGAAATATACGAGTGTGAATGCAAGCTCTGGACACACACAGGTGAGCGAAAAAAAGACTCATTAAATAGCTAGACTAGTAGTATCATATCAAAATTTATGAAACTCATTGCTGGCTCACAAACTATGTATTCTGCATTCATCACAAAAATGCAGGCCTGTTCTGCCTTCACATCATGAACATACTGGACTACATCAAGCCTGACAAATTTCCAAACAAGTATATCCTCAAACGGTACACAAAGACTGCAAGATCACAACCAACCTTTGATACAAGGGACTACAACACAACCGCATCGGATGGCAGCTCAAGGCTATCGAAGCAAGACATCTTGCTGCAGCTAAAATTTGATGGTTAACAAGAAAGCGATGAGATGTGACCAGCAATATGACAGAGCCTACTATGTTCTCAAGAGGCTTGTGGAAGAGCTTGATGCAATACATTCAGCAAATCAAGCAGATGCTGACGAAAGGATGGCTGAAGAGGACGCTGAAATTGAAGATGACCTTCATTATTATGCAGCTGAAATGCTCAACACCGCCGCTGAAGCCAACCAATGCAAGCAGGGTGATGGCCAATCAATGGAGCAGCGACACAAGAGACGATGAAATTCCGTTGTATTCTGAAACAAAGGGTAGGAAGAAAATTACTGCAGCAAAGAAAAGTGACAAGAGAGCTCAAATGAAGGCACCACCTGCAGGAAGAGTCGTCGTGCACGATGAGAACGGAGTGCCACTTGGACACAGGAAATGCAGTGTGTGCAACCAGGTTGCGGGACACAACAAGCTGACCTGTCCAACACTATTGGAAAGAAACAATGCTGAGAGATCAAGCAACCAAATCTCAAAAACAGCAGCCCAAAGTTATGGAACAAAAGAAGGGACCACACCCAAAGAAAGCAAGCAGCAGACTTTGTAGCATATGCAAGGAGTATGAACCACATAATGCAAGAACATGCCCGAAGCGCGCAGATGCTGAAAAGACAAGCAAAATGCCAGAGAAGAAACAGAAAGCAAGACCTAGAGCCAACAACAAGAAAGTGGTGGAAGATGAAGAGGAAGATGAAGATGAAGACACCGTCGAAGAAGAGGAAGACGAAGAGGAAGAGGAAGTGGAATGCGACGATGAAGAGGAAGACGACGATGAAGAGGAAGAGGACGATGAAGAGGAAGAGGTACATGTCAAGCAAAAACCTCTACCACCAAAGCCTAGGAGGAGCGCAAGGCTCATGAACAGTTAGAATAGGTCAATTAACACAATGCAAACTTGTGTCATGTCAATGTGCAGAACATTATGTCATCCCCTGGTAACATACACTGTGAAGTTCAAGTAATATTACTGCAGAAGTCCTGGTATGTTATGGCAGGAAGTGATGTGCTGGTGTTGTATTGCAATGAAAGAGCAAGCAGTAATAAATTGAAAAACATACACTGTGAAGTTCAAGTAATATTACTGCAGAAGTCCTGGTATGTTATGGCAGGAAGTGATGTGCTGGTGTTGTATTGCATGAAAGAGCAAGCAGTAATAAATTGAAAAGCATACACTGTGAAGTTCAAGTAATATTACTACAGAAGTCCTGGTATGTTATGGCAGGAAGTGATGTGCTGGTGTTGTATTGCATGAAAGAGCAAGCAGCAAATAATCATACAGTTTTGAAGTTCATGTCAGCTTACAGAAGAAGTTCTGGTATGTAAAATCGATGTAGGAAAAGAATATGCTTAAAAAATAAAGTTTCGCCGCATAAACTAAGGTTAGCAAGCCTAAGACAACGCGTTCAAATGTGAAGTTCTGCTTGGATACGTGCAGAAGTTCATGTACAATGCAACAAAGATAAAGAAACGTATGATTATTACATATCAGGACTTGAAAAAACACAAAAAAACAAATATAGATTCTACGCAAAAGCATACATATTGGTTGGGTTGAACATTACCAATACATTACACAACACAAAATATCCTCTCCATCTAAACCAGGAGCCCAGCCACATCTCAAAGCAGAAGTTCAAGTCTACGATCATATGTTGGGAGCCCAAAAATAAACAACACAAAAAATCAAGCAGTTCAACCAAAACCGAGGCAGAAGTTCAGGTACATCTGTTGGGGCAAAAACATTCAACACATGGATACTGAAAAACGACACAGTACATTGAAATTCACAAAGCCAAATTATTCTTCACACCAAATGCATTTGTCCACAATATCATAAGTAATAGTGCTGCACCTATAGATACACAAATCACTAAAAACATTCTTACAACCAAATCTTTACGGAATTGTTCCAATCATTATCAAACCTAAAAATCTGTACGAAATCAAATCTACAATGAAACTAATGCTTCGAATTCACGGGCCAAAGGACTGGATCTCTTTAGGGAGCTCTAAACGCACGACTTCATTCTTCTCGCTAAAAATCAGAGTGTGCATGAACTCATCCTTCCAGTCATCTGCAGCAGCCTGCAAACAAAGAAAGGTGAAAACGATGGTTTAGTAACGGATATCTAAAATCACAGCAGGAGCGTCTCAGCAAAAACACACAAGAATAATCAAAGGATGATGAGACAAGAACAAAGACAGAACATACTTCCACATCACCAAAATCTTCAACAATCTCATCGCCATCATACGAAGAGCTGAACTTCACGGCAAAGAAACCACAATCATTACTCTTCTGCTTCGGAACGTCGATGAAAGTCGGCCTCTTTGCAATAGTCACCCAGTTAGGCTGCTTGCTCGCCTTGTATGCAGCCTTGCCGTACACCTCCTCGAGCAACCCAACAAATCTCTTGCATAAGTTAGATGAAGTCAAAAACATGTTAACCAAAATAGTTAAGTTCAGGTACATAAAAAAGCGACACTTGCATAAGATCCACCTAAACAAAATAGCAGAAGTTCAACTTCTAAATGACAGTCAGTTCAAGCAGCAGTATTACCAAAATAGAGACAGCAACATATTTTGTCAACACAAGGCATAATAAACTTCGTGTCAAACAAGAGAATGTGAAAGGAGGTTCAGGCTAAGAAACACTCACGATATTTTGGCAGTCCCCGTGGAAACTCGTTCGCGACGTTTCCATATTAGCGTAAGAAAGTGAATCAAGGATGTCAATGCTCCCACGATATCTTTTCACCACGTACACACTGTAGTGCGCCACTGTGCCAATTGGCTTGAATAGAATCAAGAAAACCTGCCAAGAATGAAAGGACCAGTGAACACAAACTATAAAAGCATATGTACTAAAGAACTGGCATGAACAAAAACTTCTTGACAAACTCAGCAAAAGGATGCACATGAAATTAAAAAAAGCAAGAGTTATGAAAACCTAACCAGCTTTGCGTTAAGAAGGTCTTCTTCCTTGCGAACAAACATTGGGAGGAGACCAGCAGATTTTTTTTGCATCAAACTTTGGAACTGTTGCACCGAAGAAATCATACTCCAGGTAGTACTGTGCATTCACAAAAACACAATTAAAACACCTCCCAAATGCTACTACAACAAAACTAAGGCAAAAAGAAGGAGATAGGGGTGCAAAGAACTAAAACCTGTATGAAGTAGGGACTAAGTACAACCCTGTCAGCACTAGTGAATATCTCAGAGGTCTCCGGCTTATCCTTCCACAAATTTATGAGATAATCCATTATGTCTCCTTCCATCTGCTGCCCTTCATCGAAAAGCGTACAAAGGACAGGTCCTGTGAGGTCAATCACATTCGCAGGGATGGTAAATGTCGGTGTCAAAACTGGCGGATCTCGGGTAGGGGTTCCCGAACTGTGCATCTAGGCCAGATGGTAATAGGAGGCAAGGGACACGAAGTTTTACCTAGGTTCGGGCCCTCTCGATGGAGGTAAAACCCTACATCCTGCTTGATTAATATTGATGATATGGGTAGTACAAGAGTATAGATCTACCACGAGATCAGAGAGGCTAAACCCTAGAAGCTAGCCTATGGTATGATTATTGTTATGTATGTTGTCCTACGGACTAAAACCCTCCGGTTTATATAGACACCGGAGAGGGTTAGGGTTACACGAAGTCGGTTACAATGGTAGGAGATCTACATATCCGTATCGCCAAGCTTGCCTTCCACGCCAAGGAAAGTCCCTTCCGGACATGGGACGAAGTCTTCAATCTTGTATCTTCATAATCCAGGAGTCCGGCTGAAGGTATAGTCCGGCCATCCGGACACCCCCTAATCCCGGACTCCCTCAGTAGCCCCTGAACCAGGCTTCAATGACGACGAGTCCGGTGCGCAGATTGTCTTCGGCATTGCAAGGCGGGTTCCTCCTCCAAGTACTTCATTGAAGATTTGAACACAAAGAATAGTGTCCGGCTCTGCAAAAATAAGTTTCCACATATTGCCATAGAGAGAATAATATTTACACAAATCTAATCTGCTGACGTATCCCGTTTTATTGTCCCACCTCAGCGTGTCATGCGAGGCGGTTTCCTTGGCACGTCTTGTTAAAGTAGAGATAGTGTCCCCTTATTCCGGGATTCTCATCAATACGGGCGTGGGTAACCCAACCGCTTCTAAGACTCCTAGACTATAGGCAAGTCCAAACGGCCATGGAGAGGACGCTTGATATTCACCCTCTTTATAAAGGGGCAAGGCTTTTTATTTTTTCCCTCCCGTGCTCAATCGAATCCTTCCCCCACCTCGAGCTCAAACACCCAAAGTTCAGGTCAGGTGCTCCGAACCTTCAATCATGTCCGGACCTAGCCTTCAAGGCTGATGGATGCCTTCCTGCATCATGGAAGAAGACATCAAAAAGTTGAGGGAGGCCAGATATCTGACCACCGAGATTCCGCATCGGCTGCCTGCCCGAGGGCAGGTCGTCCCCTCCCCCGAACCCAACGAGGTCGTCGTGTTCGTCTCCCACTTCCTCCGAGGTCTAGGCCTTGCTCTGGATCCTTTCGTCAGGGGTTTGATGTTTTATTACGGGCTAGACTTCCATGATCTAGCTCCGAACTCCTTTCTTCATATCACGACATTTGTTGTCGTGTGCGAGGCCTTCCTCCGGGTTACCCCTCACTTTGGCCTATGGCTCAAGACCTTTGAAGTAAAGCCGAAGATGATCGAGGGGCAACATGCAGCGTGTGGAGGTGCCTCAATACGCAAGATGACGGGAGCTCCGTGGCCCAAAGGTTCCATCCCAGAGGTGTCTGAATTGTGGCAACAGGAGTGGTTCTACATCACAGCTCCTAGAAGTGCCAAGTGGGCGGCCGCCCCTGTTTTCCGCTCGGGCCCTCCACCACAACTGATGTCATGGATCAGCAGACGACTGAGCTGGGGTCCAGCCAAGGACGTGCCTATACTTTCGAGATCTCTTCAATGGAGATTTCAGTTTGGTTGCGGTAATACAAGTTATGCTGGTTCGTCAAGTCCAGCCTTGCAAACGCCGGCCCCTTCGCTTGTGGGAGTTCAATCCCGAGGGACCGCGTGTCATTCAAAATTTTCTCGTCCTGACGCACGAGGAGATGTACAAGTCATTCTTAGGACCTCAAGTAGAGTGTCCAGAAATCACCGAGGACGTGGGCCTGAGTAGTAACCGCGCCGCCGAACAGGTAAGGAATCTTTTGGACGAACATATTATCTCTCCTTTGTTACGAAGTTATTTCTGAGAGTTTGCTTTTTGACCAGGACTGGCTAACAAAGGCGAAGTTGATTCTGTGTTCGGCCCCCCTCCCTGAGGGTTTGGAAAATCCGGTATTGGAAAAGATGCTCCAGATCACACCTTGCCCGGAGCCCTTGAAGGAAGATAGTGTGGAGGGTAATACAGGCGGACGCGGGCCCCCAACGCTGCCCATTCTAACTGAGGGAGAGAGCGTCTTCATGAAGGAAGACGACCGGAAGAGGAAAAGGACCGCGCCTGGGGATTTGGAAGTCGAAGCTTCCAAACGGGAGAAGAAGTCTCCCACAGAGGGTCCTACCTTGGGGGGTGCTGTTGCCGCACAAAGTCCGCGGGGGTATCAATTCTCCCACGAGTCGTAAGTGACCCGAAATACTTTAATAGTACAGATATGCCATCTTTTTCTTCTGAGAAAATAACCACCGCATATATCTTTGCAGTTCGGGCCTTAGCCCCTCTCAAATGAGCTCATCTTCGGGGGATCTTCTTCCAGAGATGATGGAGAGCGAAACGCCTCCTCCGGACTCCCCCGCTCCGGAAGCGGGCGATCCTGAAGTGTCGTCGCGGAGAGCCTCTCCGAGTCCGGTGAGGCCAGAAGATAATCCCATTGACCCCGAAGCTCCCAGTGTCCGGCTCCCGAAGAGAGCAGACAAAAGAGTCCGACGCCGTCTAGTGTGCGATCGGATGTTCTGAGGGAGTTGGTGGGGTGAGCAGCCATCCCAGATGAACACCGTGTGCTGATGAATATGGTAATGGAGAGAATATCGTCCGCCTAAAGCGGATTGCATGAAGCTTTTATGAGTCTACTGACAGGGTTTGAGGTACGTAAAAGAATGTATGATAGTCCTGCACATGCTAGGTGTGCCATGTGTAGATAGTAGCCCCTGAGACTCTGGTTGTCGTCGGAGACGATGACGAACAGAGGATCATATTCCCAGGTAATAACCATAATGCCTCTATGTGTAGGTGATGGAAGCTCAGGTGGCTAGCCGGACTAGCGAGTTTGCCCATTTAGAACGGCAGTTGGATGCGGCAGACGCCGACATCGAGCTTGTTAACAAAAGGCTTGACGAGGCACAGGGTAAGTGCCATTATCTGGTAAACGCCACATAGTAAGAGCAGCATGATGTCAGTATCTTTAATATGTTATGACTGCAGATGGAGCTACCACTGTTGAAGCCTTGCGGGCAGAACTTGCCCGAGCCAAGGAACAAGCGAGGGTTGGTAATGTGGCTGCTTTGAAGGCGGCCGAAGAGGTGAAAGCCGAGAAGGCCGCGCATGGCGAGAGCCGAGATAAGATGGCCAAGATGGCCATAGAATTAAAAGCCGTCGCCGACCGTTGCCGGGTTCTTGAAAAGGAAAACCTAGTGAAGGCATCGGACCTTGAGAAGGCTGCTGTGAGGAGAAAAGACCTCCGCTCTGCTATGAGGGCGAAAAAGGAGGAGCTGCGGGAAGCCAGGGATATTGTAGCTGGGAAATCCTTTATGTTGCGGAGGAAGTTCAGAGATCCACGGTATGCCTCTCTGGATCAGCTGTGGAGGTCGGAGGATGTGTATATGGATTTGTCAGCGAGCGCTGCTGATGCGGCCAAGTACTTCCAGGGTCAGACGGACCGTGAAGTGGACCAGCTGTTTTGGGCACAATTCCATTCTCCCGAGTGTCCGCTTTCGTTGACTGATCAATTAGCCAAATGGGCCGAACTGAATAGGTTGTCCGGACTCGCCATGAGGTCTGTTGTGGATCAACTATGGTCGGAAAGGCCAAAACCGAACAGCTATTTCGGCTTGGTGCAGCAGGTCCTTGACGTGGTGCCGCGCATGAATGCGATGAAAAGATCGGCGTGGAGAGAGGGCGCACGGATGGCTTTTGCCTATGTTAAAGCATACTGGGCGGAGATGGATGCTACCACCGTTGCAGCGCGGGATTCGGCCATAGGCCGAATGGCTGCTGAGGACTACTTCGAAGAAGTTCTTGAGGGTGCTCGTTTGATAGAGACCCAGTGCTCAAAAAATATTATGTTTGAATGATGTGTAATCTCATTGTAAGCGAAATGCTTTTTATATATTTTTATAAGGCTATTTTTATACTTTTGCCTGAAAGTAGTATGATGCCTCCTGGGCGGCCGTTTTATGTATACATGTGTATAACCTGAAAGATTGCAGCCATCGGCTTCAACCCCCACGCATATAATGCGGAGGTTCTCGCAAAAAACACACGTTCACACTTAACCCAACGTCTTGGTCCTGTTAAGGAGGTGATAGCGGAGCGAGCGAGGCAACCAGACTATAATGCTTTAGCACTTTCACTTAGCCATAGGAGTTTGACAATGGGGCTACTAGATAGCCCCTGGTGGCTCCGCACTCTCCCGATCCCGGGGTGCGTACATGCCTGGCCGGAAAACGGCCCTTCGTTAAGGCGGAGGAATTCTAACATTCCAATAGGTCATCGAGTGGTTGACCTGTCTCCCGCTATATCATGACAGTCAGTTTTCGGCTTTCTCTACTGAGGTGCTCATCTGGATGAACCAGGGCACAATCGCAGTAGTTCTCCTGGTGCTACCTTAGCCGGTAAAGTGGAACGTAAGGCACCAAAACACAGGAGCCGGGCAAACCCAACATTTGACCAAAGACAATGATTCGGAGCTGATGCATATAGGGCCAAACTCGCGACGCCGAACACTCCCTAAGGTATTCGGTCTTTGTGGTATAAACCGGTCCTAAATAATGGCCTTTGTAAGAAGCCCCTTGTGTCCAGGTACGTGCATTGTTCTGGCATGGCCACATGCCAAGGCGTCAGCATCCTTCTCAACGGTGGATATGTATCAACAAGAGACAGTAAAAAAGGTTTACGCAGGGTCTTAATCTAAAAAGAATCCTTGGAGCGGGTCCCTGCTGCACGTCTGCGCTTGTGTCTCCGTTGTGCCATATCCTGGACGGGTGTAGCACGATGATCGTCTGCAAAAGAAAGGAAGTTAAGTGAAAAAGTTGTCGTGCAAAAAGATAGTTTTTAAAGAAACCATGTATAATTCAAGATAATGAGAAATTGCCACTTGTGTGCGCGCGTTGAGCCCCTTGTATTGACAAATAGGGGTGTGACCACTTATAGCGGCGCCGGACTTGATTAGTTGTGTCTGAGGTCTTGACGACCTATTTGGATGCTTTCACCGGTCCGGGCGCCTTTAGTGTGCGGCTGCCAAGGCAGCCGCACTCTCTTCGGTGCGCAGAGATCGCTTGATATTTCCGTTCACTGAAATGATGCCACGTGGACCGGGCATCTTGAGTGTGAGGGAGGCGTAGTGTGGTATTGCATTAAAGCGAGCGAAAGCTTCGCGTCCGAGCAGTGCTTGATAGCCACTTTGGAACGGAGCGATGTGGAAGGTTAATTGCTCGCGACGGAAGTTATCGGGGGAGCCGAATATAACTTGTAGTAGGAGGGAGCCCGTACAACGAGCCACTGGGCCTGGAGTTACTCCTTTAAAGGTAGTATTGCTATGGCGAATTTTTGTTGGGTCTAACCCCATCCCGCGGATTGTATCCTGATATATTAGGTTTAGACCCCTGCCACCGTCCATGAAGACACGTGTGAAGTGATGTCCGCCAATTACGGGGTCTAATACCAGGGCAGCCCATCCTGCGCATCGGATACTTGTGACACCCCAAAAATTTGGCCTTGTTTTAATGGATTAAAATTTTTGCGAGGAATTAAAACTTTGAATTTCTGAGCTCCATTTTGATTTTTAAATCATTTCTTCCCTGTTATGATGAGTTTTTCCCAAAGAGAAAACTTTTCAAATATGTTATTGGACTTGTTTAACCTCTCAAGAAAAACTTTTCTTTTATCAGTATAACTAATTAACTAATTAAATTGCTTGATCTTTATTTTCTTGAAAAATGGTTTTTCAAGGTTAAATGGCCATATTTGAACTACAACCATTTGATAAATTCACTTAAAATTCCAACCAAAATTTGGAGATGTCATGTGATGTTTTTAAATCACTTTTGTACAAAAACATCTTTATTTTATGAAATATTTTGAGCTCTACACTCAATTTTCCTTCTCTGGTCCATAGTGCAATTTGCACTACAACCCATTTAAATATTTCTTTCTAGCCTCCACCAAAATTATGGGATATTGGTAGTAGCATATGATTCAACTTTATGAAAAAACCCAGTAATGTTATTTGCAAATTTTGAGTGAATCAACCTCATCTTCATTCTGGTCCAACATGATGGTTTGTACAGCAACTATATTTTTGCTTGCTCTTTAACCCTTGATTCTTTCTCCTACTTGTAGTCCTCCATGTTAAACCTCTAAATCCAGGAGCATGCACCCATTGGATTAATTTTGGTTCATGAAATAATGTCATTTATTTCCTGTCCAGAATTGAAGTTTTGCAAAACTTGCACTAACAAGTTTCTGCTTTTGGCAAACCAACCTTACCACCCTCTTATTCATCTAAAGAGACCACCATCTGGAAGTTTTGGCCACCCCAAGAGATGCCTAGGTGCCTGTGGCATTTTGTCGAACACCTGGAGAGCATGACCAGTTTTAACATGAGTTTTGGCAATTGCACTGTGGGCTTGCACCTCTGATCAAACAAGCATGTCCACTAGGCTCCCAGTTGCTCCTAACCTGGGTCTGTTAATTGCCAGCCTCGACCGCGACCTCTAGCGTGCTCTGGCATAGTGTCGAACACGTCCCGTGCACGCCCGGAGCGCGAGCAGAGCGCGCGTATTGCACGACCCGCGCCCGAGCCGACACGCTGGCCCCACGGCTTTGGCCCGCTCTGCAGCACCTCGCCACGCGCTCCCCTTCTCACCGCAACACGCCAAGCAGCCCCCGCCGCGCCCGACAGGCCAAGAGCTAGCCGCCGCCGCCGCCCGACAGCTCCTGCGCTTGTCGGCGCCGCCGAACCTTCCCCCGCTCGCCACCTGGCCCCTGGAGCAGTGCCCACTCGTCCGTTAGTTCCTGCCGTCATCCCCAGCGACGCCACGTTGCCCTGCAAGCTACAGACAGGCGGTTCGCCGGCATCCTCATCCGCCGCCGCGGAACCGACCTCGACGAGCTATAAAGGGAGGCCCCCGAGCTTCCCCGAGCACGCAGGCAACCTCAGGCCACCCCATTGGCACCCCCCTAGCTCGCATTCGACCCGGGGAGGTCTCCTTCCTCGTCTCCGGCAACTGCTGCCGCCGCCACCGCCCCGGTCAATTCGGCACCACCAGGGCCTCCCACTCTCCGTTCTCTTCGCCAGGAACCTCCACATCCTCCCGTGAACACATTCCCCTACTCGATTTTGATCGGAATCCACCGTTGCCCCAAAACCACTCCGCTCCCGAAGCTCTCCGTCCGCCGCGAAGCTCGCCGCCGGCAGCTCCCTCCGTCCCCACCGGCCTGGCAACCACCGGGAGGACCGCACTGGAGTGGCGGATCCATCCCCGCCCTCAGGGCCCCGCGAAGAGCTGCCAGTCGCCGGCGACGATCGCCTGAGCTTCGCCTCCGCTCGGGACAGGGGAAGGAGGGGGAGAAAGACTAGTCAAACCTGACTAGTGGGCCCCTTGGATCCACTATCAGCGACCCCGCGCCGTCCACGCTGGAGTAAGTGGAGGCGTCATAACCGTAATACGTCTTCTCTGCGCGAAAGCGTATTCCCCTCCGAAACGTTTTCTTTTCTGTTTTAATTTAAATAACAGATTTGACCAGAACTTTGACTGGCTATAACTTTTTAAATATAACTCCAAATGAATTGATTCTTTTTCCTACATCTCTCAAATAATGTCTAGTTTATTTTAAGATTTATTTGAAAATTTTCCAAACAACTTTTTTGTACTGTTTTTGAAATGTGTGTTAATTCAAATATATTTTAAAATAGGATTTTGGAGAGAGAGAAGAAACTTTCAAAAGTTTTGGAGAGCACCTCACCCCTCCACAACTTAAAGGCAAGCATTCTGAACCCTGGCATAATGTTTTTGGGGTGTTATTTGACACGTTTATAACACCACCTTATTACAGAGGACTTGTTATTTCATGTGACATGATCATTCGCATGGAAGCATATTAGTGATTTCCTCGCTGTTGGAAATGAATATAATTGTGATGGTAATCATCCTCATGTGCCTTGCATGCGTGCCGGAAAGGAATCCGGGAAAGCCTCGGCCTTGGGTGGGCGTGAGCTTGTCGCCGGTCCCCGTCGGGACGGTTATGTCCGGTATGGCATGGTAAGGTACATTGAGTGGTGATTTCTTCGGTTGAAATATATTTGATATACATGTCATGCAGGGAACTTATAAACCTCCTGAGTCGACCGTAGACCGAGTCTTGTTTCCTGTAACCCCCATACTTGCTATGTACTACCACTTGTCCCTGCCGCAGGTAGGGTATGGTTCAGTAAGTCGTCAACCCCTTTCAAGCACACACCGTACAGAGAGGCCATGGTGGAAGATATCGGTTGTAGCCGGTAGGCATGCCACCGGGTCCGGGGGCATGGGTGTTTCCGGTTGGGACCGAGAGGGGAGGCCACCCCTTAGAGCGCGCGATATAAATTTGATCCCATGCTACGCGAGGTTGTAGCCTCCCCACTTAGAGTTTTGCTTAACAAGTGTCGTGGGTGATTCCAGACACCGATGAGTTAAGCTGGTGTGTGCAAGTTAGGCGTGTTTTCAACTAAAAGACCGTAGACGGAATTAGTCCCGATGGACTAAAGGAATCCGTTACTCGTGGGTAAAGAGTACACCCTCTGCAGAGATTAAACCTATTCGAATAGCCGTGTCCATGGTTAAGGATTACAGTCTGGAATGGGTCAAGTGTTGGTCTTAGTGTCGGTCTTCGGAGGTGAAATTGTTAAACCAAACTTGGATATCGACTGGTGACTTGTATTGTTAAACCAAACTTGGATACCGACTTGGACTTGTGAGACCATGATTATTATTTTGTGATGGACTAACCCGTTGCATTAATATTATGAGTATCCCTGTTCTACCTCCTGGATATTCATTGTGCATTCTTAAGCCCTTTATGTGGTGTCGCTCAGACGCCCGACTGTGGCATTTCTTTTAAAGCCCTTTATGTGGTGTCGCTCAGACGCCCGATGTGGCATTTCTTTTAAAGCCCTTTATGTGGTGTCGCTCAGACGCCCGACTGTGGCATTTCTTTTAAAGCCCTTTATGTGGTGTCGCTCAGACGCCCGACTGTGGCATTTCTTTTAAAGCCCTTTATGTGGTGTCGCTCAGACGCCCGACTGTGGCATTTCTTTTAAAGCCCTTTATGTGGT
Organism: Triticum urartu; assembly: GCF_003073215.2. Taxonomy (NCBI): domain Eukaryota; kingdom Viridiplantae; phylum Streptophyta; class Magnoliopsida; order Poales; family Poaceae; genus Triticum; species Triticum urartu. The sequence continues at coordinate 573,356,093 of NC_053022.1, read as the reverse complement.
GTCGCTCAGACGCCCGACTGTGGCATTTCTTTTAAAGCCCTTTATGTGGTGTCGCTCAGACGCCCGACTGTGGCATTTCTTTTAAAGCCTTTTATGTGGTGTCGCTCAGACGCCCGACTGTGGCATTTCTTTAAGCCCTTTATGTGGTGTCGCTCAGACGCCCGACTGCGGCATTTTATTCCCACTCTTTATGCTTATTCATGTTGCATGAAAATAACCTGCTTGCATGCATAAAAGATGTTTTATTTATGACTGACGATGTGATCATGGAATTTTTCAGTGCATGATTATCAATTATATTATACCTGTGTTCTTAATGTTTGCGAGTACATTCAAAGTACTCACTGGCTTGTCCCTGGCTATTGTCTTGGCCAGATTTGCTTGGAGAGGAGCGTGGCGATGACAGCCTCGGACCTAAGCAACGGTGATAGCAGCCTCGCGAAGATAGGAGTTAACCTGGTCAGCTGTTCCTGTGGGAAATGGAGTCCCATAGACACTGACGATCACAAACCGCTTCCGCCATCGACCACTAGAAACCCAATTGTTGTACTCACAGGCCAGAATGGTCTTGTACTACATATTTGTATTTTGCTTGGAATTTCTGTATCAAGTTGGAGCCTCATCAGCTAACAGTAATCCTGGGGCTGATGAGCACGACGGTCTTTTTCTGGAAATTTCGGAAAACCCGGTCGTGACAGACTATGAGCACGTGTAACACGTTTACTGTTTTGACTTCTGGTGGAAATTTCTTCTGTTCCCCAGTGTCTTTCTTGGGAGGCTCGTCCTCGTCTTCACTTGGTGCATCCTCCCCCTTGTGTACGGTGTTGAGCTTGCCGGACTACTTGAAGACCCAACATTCTCTGTGGGTATGATTAGCAGGTTTACCAGGGGTACTATGGATCTGACATACTTGGTCCAGAATTTTGTTAAGGCTGGACAGTTCATCCCTGGTGCCTTTAGGGGGCGGCTTTTGACCTGGCCGAGAACTTTTGAATCCGGCGTTTACTGTCGTGCCCTTCGTACTGTCTTCTTTATTCCGGCGTTTGTTATTGCTGTTGCACCGTGATTTCCCGTTTCTATCTCTAACTTCAGATGTACTTGGGTCGCTGGTGCTGCATCTGGCTAGCCAGCTGTCCTCACCCGCGCAAAAGCGGGTCATGAGGTTTGTTAATGCTGCCATCGTTCTCGGCTTATTTTGGCCGAGGTGTCGGGCGAGCCATTCGTCACGGACGCTATGCTTAAAAGCTGCCAAGGCTTCGGCGTCCGGACAGTCGACAATCTGGTTCTTTTTAGTAAGAAACATGTTCCAAAGCTTTCGGGCTGACTCTCCGGGCTGTTGAGTTATATGACTCAAATCGTCCGCATCCGGAGGTCGGACATAAGTCCCTTGAAAATTTTCCCGAAAGGCGTCTTCGAGCTCTTCCCAGCTTCCGATGGAGCTTTCGGGGAGGCCTTTAAGCCAGTGACGGGCTGGCCCTTTGAGCTTGAGGGGTAAGTACTTGATGGCGTGGAGATCATCTCCTCGAGCCATGTGGATATGAAGGATGTAGTCCTCAATCCAGACCCCAGGGTCTGTTGTTCCGTCGTATGCCTCTATGTTTACGGGTTTGAATCCCTCTGGAAATTCATGGTCCAGCACCTCATCGGTGAAACATAGGGGGTGTGTGGCACCCCTGTAGCTGGGTGTACCGCATTGTTCGGATGTTTGTGGTGTTGCATTGTATGCTGGGGCGCGCTTACGTGGTCCGTAGATGGATCTTGTTGTGCCGTCCTTTGGGTGCGAGCCCTCGCATGGGTCGCGTGTTGTATTGTGAGCGGCGTTGTATGCCGCTCTGTGTTGGTAGAGGGGTCATGTATCCGGCCAGGTGGCTTCTTTGATATTTGGTTGTGGGGGGTCTGAGGCCTCCTCATCGAATTCAGGTAGCAGCATCCGCTTGGGGTAGCTCTTGGAGGGGCGATTGTCGCCGTACCTTCTGCTGTGTTGAGTATTTTACTCCATCTGATTTGGAGTGTGTCTTGGGCAGCCTTGAGCCTTTGCTTCTGCTTTTTAAGACTCCTCGCGGTGGCAACAAGCCTTTTACGGGCATTCTGCTGCTCCGGGTGCCTGTCTGGCATTATGTCGTCCGGACCATTATCCTTGATAGAGTTTGTTGGCTCGGTTTGATTATCCGAATTGCAGTTGTCCGGCAGCAGTTCGCCCTGCTCCAGCGCTGGGTCTATGTGATTGTTATTTATGTCGAGGCAGGATTTGGGGTGGCGCCTGCGTCGCCGCCACGACTGCTTCTCGAGGAAACAATCCTTCGGTGCGTCCTTCCGCTCCTCGTCGTCATCTTTTGGTGCGTCCACCATGTATACGTCATATGACAACGTGGCTTTCCGGGGCCCAATAGGCGTTGGTTCTTCATCGTCTCCGTCATCGGCGTCCATACCGTCGATGTCTTCGGAGTCGAAGTCGAGCATGTCGGTTAAATCGTCGACAGTGGCTACAAAGTGGGTGGTGGGTGGGCTTTGAATTTCTTCATCGTCCGTATCCCAACCTTGCCGACCATAGTCCGGCCAGGGTTCTCCTGATAAAGAGAGAGACTTTAGTGTCTTCAGAATATCGCCGAAAGGCGAGTGCTGAAAGATGTCCGCGGCAGAAAACTCCATGATCAGCGCCCAATCGGATTCGACTGGTGGAGGCGCGGAGGGTTCGGAGTCCGGAGAGGAGTCCGGCTCGTTGGAGTTGCGAGTCTCGCGGAGTGCGTGGCTGGTGTTTGGCTCGATCGTTGTTGGGATCGCAGCCCCCGAGGCGGCGTCCAACCACCCATCCTCGATCAGCGCAGTTGGTCCGAATTAAGGGTCGAAGACGATGCGGGTGCGGTCTCCAGGGCGCTGTTTGGCGGTAGAGCTAGATCATGCTCGTCGTGACAGCGTGGCGCGCTCGGCAATGGCTCGAGTCCGTCGAAGATCAAGTCCCCGCGAATGCCAGCCGTGTAGTTTAAACTTCCAAATCTGACCTGACTGCCAGGGGCATAGCTTTTGATCTGCTCCAGATGGCCAAGTGAGTTGGCCCGCAGTGCGAAGCCGCCGAAGACGAAGATCTATCCGAGGAGGAAGGTCTCACCCTGGACTGCATCGCTATTGATGATCATGGGAGCTATCAAGCCTGACAGCGACGACACAAAGGAACTCTTAATGAAAGCACCAATGTCGGTGTCAAAACCAGCGGATCTCGGGTAGGGGGTCCCGAACTGTGCGTCTAGGCCAGATGGTAACAGGAGGCAAGGGACACGAAGTTTTACCCAGGTTCGGGCCCTCTCGATGGAGGTAAAACCCTACGTCCTGCTTGATTAATATTGATGATATGGGTAGTACAAGAGTAGATCTACCGCGAGATCAGAGAGGCTAAACCCTAGAAGCTAGCCTATGGTATGATTTTTGTTGTGTATGTTGTCCTACGGACTAAAACCCTCCGGTTTATATAGACATCGGAGAGGGTTAGGGTTACACGAAGTCGGTTACAATGGTAGGAGATGTACATATCCGTATCGCCAAGCTTGCCTTCCACGCCAAGGAAAGTCCCTTCCAGACATGGGACGAAGTCTTCAATCTTGTATCTTCATAATCCAGGAGTCCAGCTGAAGGTATAGTCCGGCCATCCGGACACCCCCTAATCCCAGACTCCCTCGGTAAACATGCAGTAGCTTGTCCTGCAGAATACAAAAGGATGGTAAAAAAATTATTAGAAGTTCAGATACAACAACAAACAGAAGTTCAGACACTATAACTCAAAAGGAAAGAGGAGACATAAAACAGAAGTTCAGATACTACAACAACGGCAGTTCAGACAATACAACAACAGAAGTTCAAACACTACAACTCCAAGGCAAGGGAGCGACAGATGAGGGTAACTCGCTCAGAATACTTCTCCAGACCGTCTTTACTCAACACATACTGTTTCAACTTCCGGGCCTCGGATAGATGAGGGTAACTGTATTTTTTCAGGGGAGCGACAGGAGAACGCCACTTCAAAGGCAATCTTGATGCTCTCTTGGAGGAAGTTATGTTCCCAGACTCAACTGCCAGTTTCCTCCTGGTGATCACAACATTCTTCCCACCTCTACCAGCAACAGTACCAACAACACATTTAGCATTCTTCGGGTAAGCAATCTTCTCAAAATCATCATCGGATGAAATCACTTCTGCTTCGGCTGCTTCGACTGCATCAGCCTTCCTGTAGCAAGGGGTTTTTGGAGTACCATGAATACCACCACACTGCTTCCCCAACTTGGGAGGAATAAGGGTCCGAGGTCTATCATCTCCTATCGGAGCTGTACTCATCGGTTCCTCCCTAGGCTGGTATTCCTGTGACCCGAGGAATGAGTAGTGGTAATCGGTCAGCTGCAACGGTTCCACTGTCAAAGAAAAAGGGAAGAGAAAACATCACCATTAAATACAACTGAAGTTCAAGAACATCACAATGTGCAGTCCAACTAATAAAGATGACATGGTTACTACTCAAGCTGACCTAAAAAATTAGTAGCAGTAAAAAACTAAATGAAGTTCAGGCACAACCAGAGGCACAGTTCAAGATAAACTGATGAACTGTAAATCATTCAACTACAGCTAACAAAACCATAGAAAGGCATCATCTCTGAAGTTCAATTAGAAAAGAAAATGCTCATGTCCATTTAAGCAAAACAAAACACACAAGCAAAATTATAAAAGATAGAAATGAAGTTCATGTACAAAGAAAATGCTCCTCTCCTTCCGAAACCAGAAGTGTAAGTTTCAGAGAAAAATATGAAGTTCGGGTAGAATAAAAGATGCAGTGGAGGTAAGCAGTACAAGTTCCAAAATACTTACATGTGTAGTAGCCAAACAGAGCTTGGAAGTCTGTCTCAAACAGGTTAGAAGAAGCGATTGAGTACAGCCACGTCTTCCTGATATCCCCGATATTCTCATGGGAATAATTTGCAAGAACCCCGTCATGATACGAATTAACATTCGTAAGCATGAAGAATCCGCAGTCGATACTGCCATCAAACGAAGTAAAAGAAAGAGTGTTAGGATAGAAAAAGAAAGCCAACGAATTAAACATGTCGCAGCTTAAGTAGAACTACAGTTAAACAGATGTGATAAAGAGAAAAAGTCGAACTCATACTTGTTTTGCTACTGGGGGACATCAATCCAATCGAGAGGGAAATTGTCGATGCTACGAGGACTGAAGGGTGTCTCCTTATCGTTGCTGGCATCCTTCCAAAGCCTCTTGATGTTGTCGGTCATCCGCCAAAACAGGCGTACCGCACATTCATCTTTTGGTCCATAGTAGGAATCGAGAAGCTGGAACCTTGAATTCTTCAGGTCAAGGAATACCGACACCCAATGACCGACACCACCCATGGAAGCAGGAAGCTCAGGCGGGTCAAAAGTAGGGAAAACAACCTGAAGCATCATAAAATACACGAATCATTAAAAAATGAGAATTAATATCAGAACGGTACAAAAGAAAAATAAAACAAATATTAACAGAGTGGATCGCACTGCAAAACTAATACAGAGGCGAAGAACAAGATATTACATACTGAATCATGTGCATCCATGCTATCTGGACCACTCGCCATGAAGTACTTCCTCACACGGGAATCAAATTGACATCTGAAAATCTTGTCCTAAAATAATGCAGACCACACCAACATATGAAAAAATACAAAAATGAGACGAACAAGTTTTAACTAAAATGGTAAGGAACAAAACAGAAAAGAAATCACTGTATGGTTGATTTACACAAACCCAATACGGCAGGATGAGTTTATCCGATCCCTGGTACTTCGCACGTAGACAGTAGAGTGCACACTCAGCCACATTAGATGTAAGCATTCCGCGAGGACCAAAAGATATTGCGACTTCTTGAACAGAAGCTTCACACTCCTTGTTTCGGAACATAATCATTTCTCTAAAACAAGCGAATAGAAAGTAAAACAAGTTCAGCAGCAGGAACTCAGGAAGTTCATAACACATGTTAGCACAGAAGTTCAGCTATATCACAACAGGCAGTACAGTGCAAAAGAGGCCAGAAGTTCAGCACCAGAGAAGTAAAAAAACAAGAAGTTCAGGTACATAGAGTTGGGACGTTCAGGTAAGAAACCACAGGCAGTTCACGGGGGGTACATTGATGATGTAAATATTGAGCAGGCAGAGAAGTTCAGCTATATCACAACAGGCAGTGCAGTAGAAAAGAGGCCAGAAGTTCAGCACTAGAGAAGCAAAAAAACAAGAAGTTCAGGTACATAGAGTTGGGAAGTTCAGGTAAGAAACCACAGGCAGTTCACAGGGGGTACATGGATGATGTAAATATTGAGCAGCTGCACTCACCTCTTGGAACGATCATTCGTAAGCCTAGTTACACTATAATAAAAGTCATCAACCTTCTTTCGGACGACAGCAAGGTCTCTATCTGCTCACCAAAAGAAAATAGCAATTAACAGCAACACTTAAAGCACATAGATTCACGACAGTTTCAATTAAGACCAACATTCAAGCACAAACATTCAAAACATAAGCACATCTCAACTGCTACATCAGAAAAGATAAAACCACAGCATCATAGACATCACAACCCATGCATTACAAACCTCCACCCACATAGAAAACAGGTTCACTTAACATTCTTTACAACCCACACGACAAACAACAAAACCAGAAGTTCAACTTAGACCACACAGGTAGTTCACAGGGGATATCATGGACTAAACAAAACAACAAAGAGGGAAGGGGATGGGGAAAGAAGAGAGAAGCATGCTCCTCTCTTCATGGATCCTTGCCTAGACCAGTGGCAGCACTGGAATGATCAACCTCCTCTCCATAGCTATCGCTTTCGGTATCTTCATCATCGTCTCCACTAGACGTTGCAGCGTCGTCGGGAAGGACACCAGCAGCAGCTGGAGCAGCTGGAGAATCTGAAACAAGAAAAACATTTGGTTGTGCCTATACAGCATCAACATCAACTGATGGCTCTGCTGCAGGAGACTTCTCCGGGCTTGCAGCAGCACTACCACCAGTTTGTATAGCAGACTCAACATGATCTTTCTCCAAAATGGTGTCTCCATTTGTCTTGCCCTGCTCAACATCAGAAACCTCAGCGCCAATGGACGAAAAAATATTCAGTCAGGACCACCCCGTCGGAGCAGCCGGTGCCTGAGACGGACATGTCTGCAACCTTCTCTAGAGAAACACTAACATCATCATTCTGCTGTTGCAAAAAAGAAACAAAAAGTCATTACAAAGGGCTGACTAAACCTCATGCACAGGGGCAGCAAGTCCGTCTCAGGGGCAAACAAGACAAATGGACTTTTCTATATGGTACCTTATTTTCACTGCCATGAACCTCGTCAAGTAATATGCCACTAGCGGGAGCAGGTTCATGCACAGGGGCAGCCTCATGCACAGGAGCAGCTTCATGCGCAGGTAAAACATCCTCCTCAACCCTAGCATCATCATCAACAGCCTACAAAAACAAATCATGTAGAAAACAAAATACCTAATCAGCAGAAGTTCAGATTGCATAATCAGTGAAGGTCAGCTATCACAACTGACATATAATGGAAGTCCAAATACAGTAAACATAGCAGGTCAGATATCAAACTACTCTAAGATACAAAAGGGAACAAAAAAGGGTGAGTCATGGAAGTTCAGGTGCTGTAGAAGTTGAAGTTCAAGTTCTATAAATAGAGAAGGTCACATAGGAACACTTGTGCTAAAAAACGGTTTACGACACATGAAATCAATAACGGTCGCCTATGACTACAAACAGTAATAACTGAAAGCTAACATTGAACATTATTGCAAAGAAATATCAAAAGCCAACATAAACAAACCTCTTTGGTACGCTCCACATGGCCTCCTTCACGATCCGAATGAACAGAATCCTGCCTCTGAATCTGTCTCACAACAACACTTGCCTCATCTTCAAAAGGCTTGCAACGAGCATCCTGCATTTCCTTGAACAGCCCAACGCTAGCCTAGAGGTGGGAAGTGCTCTGACGAAGCTCTTCAAGAAATTTAGCTTCAATAGATGAGACCCCCTTCGAAGACTCAGCATCAAATCCGTGTCCGGGAGGAAGAATCCCATCAATGCGACTAAGACGCTCAGCAGTTGAAGGAACATGAGCCAACTCCCCTCAAACAGTTTCAAGAAGACTGTCAATCCTAACCAGAGAAACATTGGCAGCTTCAAACAAATTCTCGGAAGAAACGCCACCTACAGCACTCACACGAGCAGAAGAACCTCCTGGATCTATAGGGGGGCACCGGTATTAACATCCCGGGAGAATTTAAATCTTGGGGAAGTTCCACTCCCTAGGCCGGCAGAACGAGGCATAGTTAGAACTGGACGTTCAATAACCCTAAAGAACACAACCTCAGCCTGTGTCTTCCACTGCATACAAAAACAAGAGTCAATGCGTCAGAAAACAAATCAAGGAACATGGGAACAAAAAATATACAAGACAATACCATAAGTTCAAGTTAAACTACACAGGAAAGAATAATGCATATAAACACTCACAGGAAGTCTCCCAAACACCCAGTTGGTTGGGTCATCATCACCCTTCGTGACCAAATCAGCCGCAGCAAGCTCAAGAAGCTTGGCCTGATCCATGAAATTGATGCGAGGGGTCCTCAAGTCAATATTAGGCGTCTTGCCAATGATAAGGCAGTCCAGATACATAAGCAGCGGCGCGATGGCACAGCCTGTGACAGCTTTTCCTCTGCTAGTACCTTGCTGATACCTAACAACAGCACTCCAAATATCGTCAACAACCAACTGGCAGTAGTCCATGTCTGCCATGTCCTCAAACACAATGTTCTCGACCATTGCTGCCTCCTTGGACACTCGTGTAGACGTTCTAGGGATAACCACCTTCATGAAAACAATAAGGTAAAACACCTGCAGAGCAAGATCATCCTTCGTCTCATCCTTCACAAGTTCACCGAGGATATTCCGCAAATCCTTTGTCTTGATGCCCTCACTCCTAGCATACCCAAGCTTGCCCTTCAACCTCATAATAGCATCATCGAAACCATCATTCGAGGGCCTAGGGGGGGTACAATTACCTTGAGGGAACCCAAAGAGATGGTGAATAGTATCACTTGTAATACGTATAACCTTGTTCGCCTCACCCATGTCCAAAATCATGGTTGAAGGGTCAATCCTCGTGTAGATGTTGCCCATCAAAGGACGAGAAATGTTGGAATCAACCTTCAAGTCAAACACACAACCAAAACCAGCCTTGATAACCCTTGCCTTGTGCCTAACTTGTAGCATTTTCGCACACGTCTTGACCTCTCCTAGTGAGCAGCGAACCTTCTTGTTAAACCTTGTTGATGATGATGCTAGGGTTGAGGAGGATGTTTTACCTGCGCATGAAGCTGCTCCTGTGCATGAGGCTGCCCCTGTGCATGAACCTGCTCCCGCTAGTGGCGTAATACTTGATGAGGTTCATGGCAGTGAAAATAAGGTACCATTTTTTCTTGTCCATTTGTCTTGTTTGCCCCTGAGACGGACTTGCTGCCCCTGTGCATGAGGTTCAGTCAGCCCTTTGTAATGACTTTTTGTTTCTTTTTTGCAGCAGCAGAATGATGATGTTAGTGTTGCTCCAGAGAAGGTTGCAGACATGTTCGTCTCAGGCACCGGCTGCTCCGACGGGGTGGTCTTGACTGAACCTTTTTCGTCCGTTGGCGCTAAGGTTTCTGATGCTGAGCGGGGCAAGACAAATGGAGACACCATTTTGGAGAAAGATCATGTTGAGTCTGCTATACAAACTGGTGGTAGTGCTGCTGCAAGCCCGGAGAAGTCTCCTGCAGCAGAGCCATCAGTTGATGTTGATGCTGTACAGGCACAACCAAATGTTTTTCTTGTTTCAGATTCTCCAGCTGCTCCAGCTGCTGCTGGTGTCCTTCCCGACGACGCTGCAACGTCTAGTGGAGACGATGATGAAGATACCGAAAGCGATAGCTATGGAGAGGAGGTTGATCATTCCAGTGCTGCCACTGGTCTAGGCAAGGATCCATGAAGAGAGGAGCATGCTTCTCTCTTCTTTCCCCATCCCCTTCCCTCTTTGTTGTTTGGTTTAGTCCATGATATCCCCTGTGAACTGCCTGTGTGGTCTAAGTTGAACTTCTGGTTTTGTTGTTTGTCGTGTGGGTTGTAAAGAATGTTAAGTGAACCTGTTTTCTATGTGGGTGGAGGTTTGTAATGCATGGGTTGTGATGTCTATGATGCTGTGGTTTTATCTTTTCTGATGTAGCAGTTGAGATGTGCTTATGTTTTGAATGTTTGTGCTTGAATGTTGGTCTTAATTGAAACTGTCATGAATCTATGTGCTTTGAGTGTTGCTGTTAATTGCTATTTTCTTTTTGGTGAGCAGATAGCGACCTTGCTGTCGTCCGAAAGAAGGTTGATGACTTTTATTACAGTGTAACTAGGCTTAGGAATGATCGTTCCAAGAGGTGAGTGCAGCTGCTCAATATTTACATCATCCATGTACCCCCTGTGAACTGCCTGTGGTTTCTTACCTGAACTTCCCAAATCTATGTACATGAACTTCTTGTTTTTTTGCTTCTCTGGTGCTGAACTTCTGGCCTCTTTTTTACTGCACTGCCTGTTGTGATATAGCTGAACTTCTGTGTCTGAACTGCCGTTGTTGTAGTATCTGAACTTCTGTTTTATGTCTCCTCTTGCCTTTTGAGTTATAGTGTATGAACTTCTGTTTGTTGTTGTATCTGAACTTCTAATATATTTTTTACCATCCTTTTGTATTCTACAGGACAAGCTACTGCATGTTTACCATCCCTGTGAATGTGATTGACCTCACAGGACGTGTCCTTTATACGTTTTTCGGTGAAGGGCAGCAGATGGAAGGAGACATAATGGATTATCTCATAAATTAGTGTATCTGAACTTCTGCTATTTTGTTTAGATGGATCTTATGCAAGTGTCGCTTTTTTATGTACCTGAACTTAACTATTTTGGTTAACATGTTTTTGACTTCATCTAATTTTGTTATTTCCGGCAGATGAAGAGATTTGTTGGGTTGCTCGAGGAGGTGTACGGCAAGGCTGCATACAAGGTGACTATTGCAAAGAGGCCGACTTTCATCGATGTTCCGAAGCAGAAGAGTAATGATTGTGGTTTCTTTGCTGTGAAGTTCAGCTCTTCGTATGATGGCGATGAGATTGTTGAAGATTTTGGTGATGTGGAAGTATGTTCTGTCTTTGTTCTTGTCTCATCATCCTTTGATTATTCTTGTGTGTTTTTGCTGAGACGCTCCTGTTGTGGTTTTAGATATCCGTTACTAAACCATAGTTTTCACCTTTCTTTGTTTGCAGGCTGCTGCAGATGACTGGAAGGCTGAGTTCATGCACACTCTGATTTTTAGCGAGAAGAATGAAGTCGTGCGTTCAGAGCTCCCTAAAGATATCCAGTCCTTTAGCCCGTGAATTCGAAGCATTAGTTTCATTGTAGATTTGATTTCGTACAGATTTTTTGGTTTGATAATGATTAGAACAATTCCATAAAGATTTGGTTGTAAGAATGTTTTTAGTTATTTGTGTATCTATAGGTGCAGCACTATTACTAATGATATTGTGGACAAATGCATTTGGTGTGAAGAATGATTTGGCTTTGTGAATTTCAATGTACTGCATCGTTTTTCAGTATCCATGTGTTGAATGTTTTTGCCCCAACAGATGTACCTGAACTTCTGCCTCGGTTTTGGTTGAACTGCTTGATTTTTTTGTGTTGTTTATTTTTGGGCTCCCAACATATGATCGTAGACTTGAACTTCTGCTTTGAGATGTGGCTGGGCTCCTGGTTTAGATGGAGAGGATATTTTGTGTTGTGTAATGTATTGGTAATGTTCAACCCAACCAATATGTATGCTTTTGCGTAGAATCTATATTTGTTTTTTTGTGTTTTTTCAAGTCCTGATATGTAATAATCATACGTTTCTTTATCTTTGTTGCATTGTACATGAACTTCTGCACGTATCCAAGCAGAACTTCACATTTGAACGCGTTGTCTTAGGCTTGCTAACCTTAGTTTATGCGGCGAAACTTTATTTTTTAAGCATATTCTTTTCCTACATCGATTTTACATACCAGAACTTCTTCTGTAAGATGACATGAACTTCAAAACTGTATGATTATTTGCTGCTTGCTCTTTCATGCAATGCAACACCAGCACATCACTTCCTGCCATAACATACCAGGACTTCTGCAGTAATATTACTTGAACTTCACAGTGTATGCTTTTCAATTTATTACTGCTTGCTCTTTCATGCAATACAACACCAGCACATCACTTCCTGCCATAACATACCAGGACTTCTGCAGTAATATTACTTGAACTTCACAGTGTATGTTTTTCAATTTATTACTGCTTGCTCTTTCATGCAATACAACACCAGCACATCACTTCCTGCCATAACATACCAGGACTTCTGCAGTAATATTACTTGAACTTCACAGTGTATGTTTTTCAATTTATTACTGCTTGCTCTTTCATGCAATACAACATCAGCACATCACTTCCTGCCATAACATACCAGGACTTCCGCGGTAATATTACTTGAACTTCACAGTGTATGTTACCAGGGGATGACATAATGTTCTGCACATTGACATGACACAAGTTTGCATTGTGTTAATTGACCTATTCTAATTGTTCATGAGCCTTGCGCTCCTCCTAGGCTTTGGTGGTAGAGGTTTTTGCTTGACATGTACCTCTTCCTCTTCATCGTCCTCTTCCTCTTCATCGTCGTCTTCCTCTTCATCGTCCTCTTCGTCTTCCTCTTCTTCGACGGTGTCTTCATCTTCGTCTTCCTCTTCATCTTCCACCACTTTCTTGTTGTTGGCTCTAGGTCTTGCTTTCTGTTTCTTCTCTGGCATTTTGCTTGTCTTTTCAGCATCTTTGCGCCTCGGGCATGTTCTTGCATTATGTGGTTCATACTCCTTGCATATGCTACAAAGTCTGCTGCTTGCTTTCTTTGGGTGTGGTCCCTTCTTTTGTTGCATAACTTTGGGCTACTGTTTTTGAGATTTGGTTTGCTTGATCTCCTCAGCATTGTTTCTTTCCAATAGTGTTGGACAGGTTAGCTTGTTGTGTCCCGCAACCTGGTTGCACAAACTGCATTTCCTGTGTCCAAGTGGCACTCCGTTCTTATCGTGCACGACGACTCTTCCTGCAGGTGGTGCCTTCATTTGAGCTCTCTTGTCACTTTTCTTTGCTGCAGTAATTTTCTTCCTACCCTTTGTCTCAGAATACAACGACAATTTCATTGTCTCTTGCTGTCGCTACTCCATTGATTGGCCATCACCCTGCTTGCATTGGTTGGCTTCAGCGGTGGCGTTGAGCATTTCAGCTGCATAATAATGAAGGTCATCTTCAATTTCAGCGTCCTCTTCAGCCATCCTTTCGTCAGCATCCGCTTGATTTGCTGAATGTATTGCATCAAGCTCTTCCACAAGCCTCTTGAGAACATAGTAGGCTCTGTCATATTGCTAGTCACATCTCATCGCTTTCTTGTTAACCATCAAATTCAGCTGCAGCAAGATGTCTTGCTTCGATAGCCTTTAGCTGCCATCCGATGCGGTTGTGTTGTAGTCCCTTGTATCAAAGGTTGGTTGTGATCTTGCAGTCTTTGTGTACTGTTTGAGGATTACTTGTTTGGAAATTTTTCAGGCTTGATGTAGTCCAGTATGTTCATGATGTGAAGGCAGAACAGGCCTGCATTTTTGTGATGAATGAAGAATACATAGTTTGTGAGCCAGCAATGAGTTTCATAAATTTTGATATGATACTACTAGTCTAGCTATTTAATGGTCATGTTTTTTCGCTCACCTGTGTGTGTCTAGAGCTTGCATTCACACTCGTATATTTCCTTCTCTGGGTCAGCTACAACCTGGAATTCATGCTTTGACCAGGAAAATCTTTGTTCATCATCATGGCCAGGCTTATTGTGGTAGTACACAAGGTACTTAGTGGGCTCTGCTGTACGCTTTGCGTGAAATAGCGTGGCCTTTCTCATCCTATTCCTCATCTCAGTGTACACGGCTCTCGTGTACTTGATAGACATGTCTTCCTCGTAGCCGTAAGTTGTTTTTGTCACATGATTGGTCTGCACATGTCAAAAAGTGAGATATTAGTCGAAGCAGAGTCATGGGTTTCATTTTTTTAAATTCAAAGTGCACATGTTGAAGGTAAAACAGAACATGATGGGGTGTTTTGTACTTGTCATCATACCATGCTGGTCATTGTTTGCTCGTTCTCCTTCTGCATCTGAGTTTGTATGCAAGCATTGACCCGCCTAGCAAACTTGTGTAGGTTCTGGGTCCCCTTGACAAACCCTTTCTTTAGCACATGGTTCATGCTCTCGCTTCGTTGTGTGGAAGTCATTCTAGCACAGAAAATGTTCTTGTAATATGCTGAAATCCACATCTTCCTATCACTCCAGAGCTGCATCATCATCTGGTCGTTCTCCAGGTTGTAGTTGTGCACGAGTTTAGCCCAGGCATCTTCAAACTCCGTTGGCATCAGCGGCTAGTTTAATATAGTTGTGAACTCCTCTTTGAATGTTTTATACTTTTTGTGTAGCAACGCGAGGTATTCCCTGTACTTCTTCATGATGTGCCAACGGCATAGCTTGTGGATGGTGTTTGGAAATGATTGTGGTATAGCTTTCGCCATCTATGGGCATTGGTCTGCATGAATTAAAAAAATGAAACTTGATTCTTTTTTTGTACTGATGGTGAACTTATGTTGTACAAGTACTTGAACTACACATCTTGGCAGTATGGTATCTAAGAATGTCACATGTATTTTTTCTTTATAGTAGCGTTGCCGAACTTCTTTGGTATCAGTGCTTGAACTTCACAGTTAGTAGTAGGACAAACTAGTAGTGTCGCAATCAAAATTTTTCTTAAAGAATTGTTGTTGAACTTCTGTGGTAGCAGGGCTTGAACTTCACGTAAATAACTATATTTTCTGAACATGCTACATATATTTATCTTACAGATTTCTCCTTGAACTTCTATGATTCATGTATTTGAACTTCACATTCATAACTAATTTTTTCTAAACATGTGACAGATAATTTTGCTTTCTTGTACTTCTAGTTGGACTTCTGTGCTTACAGTGGTTGAATTGCATTCTTTACATTATTTTAAGACAAAACCAATGTACCCAACCAACACAGACCCATACACTGAAAAGATGATGAAACTTGAGGAGTTTTTTTTTGAACTCACCTGTTAGAATGCAAGTTGGGTGCTTGTTGTTCATGCACCGTAGAAATGTATCGAACAGCCACTTGAATGACTTTGCATCTTCGTCTCTTATCAGGGCAACAGCAAATATCGTTGACTGCAAGTGATGGTTTGTTCCAACAAACACTCCCAGGGGCATATGAAATCTGTTGGTCTTGTAAGTCGTGTCGAATGTTACGCAATCACCGAAGTCTTGATAGGCTCCTCGGCAGCTTGCATTGGACCAGGAAATGTTTTTAATTGACTTGTCCTTGTCCACTTGGATGTCATAGAAAAACTCATCATTTATTGACTTCATGTCTTTGAAGAATGAAACAAGTTTCAATACATCATCCAAATCATCTTTCCTTGCATTCATGGCTTTCCTGCAAATCACATGCAAACATGCATTTGTTTATTTTTTGCTAGCAAAGGGTTGTGAGCTAGGATGCTATTTTACATTGCAGTATGTGGGTGTTTGAATACTTACTGGTTTAGCAGGTCTCGTCCGGTCATGCTTAGGAAGTAGCTTCCATCTTCATTTTCAGATAGCATGGATATGATTGTTGTGTGCTTGACATCATGGTACTGCAGGAGCTTTACGTACTCCAAAATAGTGGGGGTCATAATTCTTGTGTGAGTGCAAAAATACCAGCATGTCATCAGTTTGCATGAGCTCGTGATTATGATTGTACTCAATGTCCACTGCCACGCATGTGCCATCCTCCTGCACCTTCACCCTCATTCTTGCATTGCAGCCCGTCCTCTGCGATGTTTTGTTTCGCTTCCTGTTGGCCTCTGAAACAGAAGATGTGTGTATCCCTTGGAAGGCGCAAACAAAATACTTGTGGTTGTCATTTCCACCCGTCTTCCTGATTCCAAAACCAGCGTGTCTGGCGTATCTGTTATAAAATTCCCTTGCTTTCTCTACATCTTTGAATCGCATTTTTAGTCTTGGTATTAGATAATCCAGTAGATCTGGAGTTTGCAGAAAAAGAAAAAAATAATCCAAACAGCACCTTAAAATGTAGTTTATGAACTTGTTATTCTGGAGGGAGCAGAAAATGTGCAGATAATACAAGATGCGTATATAAATATTTTTCGTTTCACTTACGTCCGTGTATGATCGCAACTCCGGTGGTGTCGGCTGCTGTCCCTCTGGTATGGGGCATGGCAGAGTAATCATAGCAGGATACAGCAGTGGATCACGAGGAGGAAGGAGGGCTGAAGATGGCCTCTCTTGTTTGCGTCCTTTTTGCTTGAGGTGGTTGTGAAGGTATTGTGATCCTGGTCTTGGTTTGCTCTTTTGTTTTGTGAAGCAATCCATCTACCTTATGCCCCGTAGAATTCTGACTTGAGGCAGCAGCAGCAGGATCAAACAGTGGTAGTGTGCAGATCAAACTGTTGGATTTGTCCTGGGATCCGGTTTAGTTGCTTCGCTTTGGCATTGATGAGGCACACCAGGATAACCTCCAGAGTTACACATAGGACTTGAGCTAACCCCCTCCTCCATCGGCGTGCTTGGGAGTCTGCTGGTGGATACAAAGAATCTGCGGGGGATTTTTGGCGTCACCCAATTAGGTGGAGGCGCAAACCTGTGCGGATAGGGCTGTGACCCAGCATCTTGGAAGTATCCGTGTGTTTCGGGTGTCATCTATTTTTGGTCTGGAGTAGGTTGGTAATGTTGTTGGTGCGTTTGAGGTGTGACCCATTGAGGGGGTGGTGCAACGCGTATAGGCTTTGGATTGTGTACTTGCTGCTGGGAACTTCTAAGCTTCTTCATGCGTCTCTCGTCTTGCTGACATAAAAGAAAAAAATGTCTATTAGCACACAAGTTATATCTGCATATACCTTTGTAACTGAACTTAGCATTATTCACAGCCTGAACTTCTCATATAAAAGTGGTGAGAGCCATCACACTATGCACTGAGCTGAGCATCTGCCGATGCCTTTGTACCTGAACTGAGCACCCTTCACAGAATGAACTTCACACCATGTTTTTTAATTCTACAATATTTGATTACTTATATGTACCTGAACTTAGCACTCTCCACAACTTGAACTTCTTGTTTTGCAAAGGGGAAATACTGTCTACAGTTAAAAACCTGAACCTTCATGAGTTTTTGAATGGTTAGACTGCTAGTGCATACCAACCTGACCTTCATGTCATATCACATGCATGTTCTATTTTCCTTTTTTTTTGCACAGAACCAGACACATACCAACCTGAACTCTAGCACACTTACTAGTTGAACTTCACATGGCTTTTCCACATGTGAATGTGAATGCAGGAAAATTTTATAGTGGTTGTAGCCTGGACTGAGGCTCACATACTACCTGAACTTCACATGCGTGTAAGCAGGCAGGCAAATTTTACAATGCTGTTTTGTAGCCTGGACTGAGGCTCATACACTACCAGAACTTCACATGGTTGTAAGGAGGCACATTTTAAAAAAACTTTTGTAGCCTGGACTGATGCTCACACACCACCTGAACTTTACATAGCTATAAGCAAATAACAAACCGAAGGAAGGAAGAAGTTCAACCATACCCTGGCTATAAGTTCGGCCAACCTTTTTCCAGCAGCTGATAGGCCACCTTGAGAACAATTCGTTGTGGAGGTATGAGAGGAATTCCATGGCAATCCATGTCTTGCAGAGGGCGCGAAGTTCATCTGTACGAAGCAAGAAGGTCAGAGAAGGCAAGATTGAAGAAGAAGGCAAAATTGGGAGGAAGTTCATGTACTGTTGCCGCTGAATTTGAGGGCGCGACAGATGCCGCCTCCGTGGAGGAGTTTCTCCGTTGGTCGAGCCGCTCGCCGTAGCTTGCGTCGGGCCCGTCATCTGGTCTGCCAAGGCTTCGGGCGGTGGCGATGGGACGAGGATGCGGCTTCCTGAAGTCCATGGCGGCTTCGCCACGTCCAGGCGACACGGGCTCCCTCGCGCCGGCATCCGCCGTCGCTCGCTCGCCCGCGCCGGTTGCCGACCAAGAGCTGGAGACGGAGGGGAGGCGGCGGACCCGGCCGGCCAGGAGCTGGGGAAGGAGGGGAGGCGGCGGATCCGGCCGGCCAGGAGCTGTAGACGGGGAGGAGGCGGATCCGGCGAAGATCGGCGACCAGGAGGGGAGGAGCGGCGAGGAGGGGGCTGGGGCGGATCGGGATCGAGTGGATCAGGTGGATCCTATCGAGGCGTCTCGGATCGGGTGGGATCCTGTCGGGGCGACTCGGGTCGGGCCGGGCAGTTCAGGGAAGTTCGGGAGGGCCCTGTCGGGCCCTATATAGGGGGCTGCTGTGATCCAAGTAACTATTCTAATCCTGGGATTAGAAATGTGTGTGTGTGTGTGTGTGGGTGTATCAAATTATATGGCAAAGAGATTTCCAGTTATTGATTGAATGATACAATTAGGGAGTTAAACAATAAACAAAACATATTGCTTGAATGATAAGAATCACAGTGAATTATTCCCAACGGTGATAGCTTTAAATTTTGTGACCATAGCCATATAATTAGAAAAACAGAAATTGGAAAATTTTGAGAGATCGGCAATTACCAAGTGCTGAGTTGAGAGTTGAGAAGTACCTCAAATTTCCAACAATCTTTGAGCAGACGAGGGTAGAGGCGGCCGACTAGCGATGCATAAACAATGGCGGCTGGCCGCGCGAAGGAGAATGGGAAGGGGCGAGCACGGGCGACGCTGCCAGGATTGAGGCGCAGAAGCCGAGCGGATGAGCAACTCGACAGGCACACGTACAAGTATGGTACAGCCGTATTGGGGATCGATTAACCAAGATCGATAGCTTTTTTTAAACATGCGCACGTACATGGACCAGGGATCGATTAATCGATCGATCAGGAGTGGACATTTATGTAGATGGGTTGCACCGCCTCGCTTTGTGTGTCACTGGGCTAGCCGGTGTCCAGGTCCAAAAGTTACCGGTGTCCAGCCCAAAAATCTGGACAATGTACAAGGTGAACACGTATTTTACCCGGTGCCAGTGACACCAGTTGACATAATGTGGCTCCGCCCCTGCCCCCGCGGCGGTGCTCGCTCGGGGCGGAGAAGGGAACAGATCGGTCGTAAAAACAGAGGTGCTACTCCTTACGTCTGGAAAACAGAGTTGTTTCCACACATCTCGAATTTTTAAAGAAGTACTCCCTCCGTTCCACGATACATACCTTCCATTTGTCAAAATATAGATATATCTAAACATGTTTTAGTATATATCCATTTTTGGACAAATGAAAGTCAAGTATTTCGGAACGAAGGGAGTACTAGCAATGTGCCCGCCAGCGTTGCAACGGATCCAAAATAGAATAATAGATGTTCACAAACTACTATACATTTCAGATTTCTGCCCCGACATAAAAACCGATTACTTAATCCTCAAATTTGTAATACCAGACAAAACATCCCCAAACAGTCTGCTAAGAGCATTTACACCAGGGTTACCTATTCTAACGACCTATATGCCCGCGGGCGCGTCCGGCGTGTATGCTGTCACTGAGTAGAGAGACTTATTTCAGTCGCTCCATAACCACGATTGCCTAATTTCCGCATCCAAATTCATACTAGCCACGCAAAGTACATAGATCCATAGCATAGAGCATAAAACATAACCAATCTGACATCCGGCATAGATTCAGCTCATCTTCATCAAAAGGGTTGACATAGTACAAACTTAACCCAAATAAAACATAAATCATGTAATTTAATATAGGGGGAGGGCCGAAGTTCACCATTTCCTCGCCGGCCGCTTCCCCTTCGCGGTCTAGCCTGTGGTCCTCCATGCATGTGTCGATGGCGTGCGGGCATCGTCGTCGTTATCTGTTCTCATGCCGCTGTCGTTGTTGGAGCGGGAACTCACGTAGCCTGTCATGTGTCGGGTGGCGCGATTATGCTCCCCCGTGAGACATGCAGCTCTATCCGCCACCTCCACCTTCTTCCTAGGGAGATTCTCCAACACCTCCAATGCCCGGCAAAACGCCGCTGCATTTCACGACCCTGACGGTGGGCCGCCTTCATCATCGATGCCCGCCTCCGACCCGCCTGTCCTTGTCTACAGGTGGCGATGGCCCGCATAAATACAGGCTGCGGTGTGTCGGCGAAGCTGCCGCTAGCGACGTACTCCGCGCGAGCACAGGCAGAGAGAAGACGCAGTGCGATGGTATCGTGCCCAACCGGACTAGGCGGATGTGTCCACCCCGGGCGACCGGACTAGGTTCTTCGGAAGGATGCGTTTGTGAGCGGGTTGAGAAATGACCCAAAACATTTTCCATGACCTAGTGACCAATTCATGGCACCATGTCGTTTCGTTTTCGACAAGTTTTGCATTTTCTGAAATTATTTCAGTGAAAAAGGCCAATTAATGGTCACATGTGTCTTTTTTTACATAGTACAGACGCACGCGTTCATATATGTGTGCATACACTCACCCTATGAACGCACACATCCATACTCTACCCCTATGAGCAACTCTGAAAGACCGGGCCGACATTTTCATCTTGAGATTTTACGAAGTCATCGTAGGCGTCTCATAGTCAAGGAGAATGTCTCTTCCCACTTAACACGTATCATCGTAAATCCTGAAATAATTTCAGAATAAATGTGAACACCAGGATTTGAATCCTAGTGGGATGAGATACCACTATCCTCCTAACTATTCAACCACTTGTTGGTTCGCAATGATCAAATGTGTCACAACATGCAAACAGGGTAAAAATCGTTCAAACAAGACATGGATGCCGGCCATGGGCATTGCCTCCTTGGTGGCAAGAGTTTGGGATTCATTTGATGTGGATTAAATTTATGTTGCATAAACAACAGCGTGGATTAATTTGATGTTGTATAAATATATACTTGCTCATATATAAATTTTATTCCAGTCACTTGATGCTATATGCATCCATAACCATACTGTAATTCTAGTCACATCTGACACATACACATTTGCAAGCGAGGAACTTGCCTACGCAAAAAGCTTCCTTAACTTTCTTTGGAAAATAAGAACTTTCACAATCCCCCAAGCATGACAAATCCTTGCATAGCATGTCTCCTATACGATGGTTGTGGCAGATCTCTATGAAAAGGAAAAAATGGAAACCATCAGTAAGAAAGATGGTAGATTTCTCAAGCACCGATAGTAGGAGAGATCAGAGGGGGGGCCGGAGTGAAAGAGTGTACCAGTTTGAGTGCAAATTCCTACGAGCAAAAGCACAATAAAAACACAACTCATAGTTTTCCCATCCATTTGTTTGTTTTTCTGTGTTCTTGTTCATGTGTTCGGTGGTATACATGGTGCAACTTTTATAGCCATCTGGGAATGTTTATTACCAGCATGCGTTGTCTAAGAACATTTATTGGAAGTTTTGTTCAAGATTAATAACATCTTACAACATTAATGTCCATCGCCCATGTTGTCTTTCTGATATAGTTTTGAATCAATGTGTTATGAATATCTATATCTGTGCCATATAAATGGGTGTATTGATAAGATATCATAATTATTCTAGCTCATATATATTTTGAGTTAGATACATTATCCAATCTCTTTGGACTCATGTGTGTTACTATATGTTGTTGGGGATATATACCTTGGGGCACCATAGGAAAATTCCATTATTAAATAAATACCTTCAGAGATTTTCAATTTTTCTCTAATTAGTGAAACCATAGAATGTTTTTAAATAAAATAGATTTATAATAAGGAGCTGTAACCCCCCCCTCCCTCAGTTTATTTACTGTGAGCCAACCACCTCTGCCTGTACGTAACTGACAAAAAACTTTCCATAGTTGTAATATTTACTCCTAGACATATTATGGAGCAAATATGTTGGTTGTTGGTATGTTCTATAACATATCTCCATCTTTTGTAAAACCAGACAGATGGATGGGATTGTGATACATGTATTTTCCATCACAATTTCAAAAGATAAATACTCTACTTCCATTCTTATATGATCACCACTACTTTATTTTAACTTCGACTTCTTATATTGCAGAGAATTACCGGAAGGACTGCTGGAGAAGCTGTCTGAAGGGGGGGGATAAAAGATTGACAAATAAAATTCTATTTAGACGCATAGAAGAATTCAATAAACATATGAAAGCATGGTTTGGACCAAAAGGAGCTAGCTTTCTGGTAGGCCCAAGCACCCAACATAGGTGCCTCGGCCCTTTAGCTGCCTGGACAAGATGACTGGGGCCCACATGCCACTGCGGGTACCCTCTCTGTGGTATTTTGGTTTCACTCGCTGAAACCGTAGCTTCCAGATGGTGTGTTTCTACCATGATTTCCCCCTTTGTTTAGTGAATTCAAAGAAATCGCCATAATCATCACTGCTAAATAAGTAGGAATGTCGTCAGCTAAGTCATATTCACCATCTCCAACATCACCTCCCCCATCCATTTCCATAACATCTTAGTGAAAATTGTGTAGATCGGCTGCCGTTATTACCACACCCATGCTATCTAGAGATGCCACTAGTGAAATTATGAATCCCTACCCTTTCTTTATTCATAAGAATACAACCTCGTTTTTCTTGATATTCTATTATTTAATATTAAAAATTTTAATTCTTGTTGCATATGAGATCAACTCCAAACACTAGATATGCTAATCCTTGTAACTAGCAAATCTAGTGAGATTGGTGAAGGAAATATGCCCTAGAGGCAATAATAAAGTTATTATTTATTCCCTTATTTCATGATAAATGTTTATTATTCATGCTAGAATTGTATTAACCGGAAACATGATACATGTGTGAATACATAGACAAACAGAGTGTCACTAGTATGCCTCTACTTGACTAGCTCGTTGATCAAAGATGGTTATGTTTCCTAGCCATAGACATGAGTTGTCATTTGATTAACGGGACCACATCATTAGGAGAATTATATGATTGACTTGACCCATTCCGTTAGCTTGGCACTTGATCATTTAGTTTGTTGCTATTGCTTTCTTCATGACTTATACATGTTCCTATGACTATGAGATTATGCAACTCCCGTTTACCGAAGGAACACTTTGTGTGCTACCAAACGTCACAACGTAACTGGGTGATTATAAAGGTGCTCTACAGGTGTCTCCGAAGGTACTTGTTGGGTTGGCGTATTTCGAGATTAGGATTTGTCACTCCGATTGTCAGTGAGGTATCTCTGGGCCCTCTCGGTAATGCACATCACTTAAGCCTTGCAAGCATTGCAACTAATGAGTTAGTTGCGGGATGATGTATTACAGAACGAGTAAAGAGACTTGCCGGTAACGAGATTGAACTAGGTATTGAGATACCGACGATCAAATCTCGGGCAAGTAACATACCGATGACAAAGGGAACAACGTATGTTGTTATGCGGTCTGACCGATAAAGATCTTCGTATAATATGTGGGAGCCAATATGAGCATCCAGGTTCCGCTATTGGTTATTGACCGGAGACATGTCTCGGTCATGTCTACATAGTTCTCGAACCCATAGGGTCCGCATGCTTAACGTTACGATGACAGTTATATTATGAGTTTATATGTTTTGATGTACCGAAGGTTGTTCGGAGTCCCGGATGAGATCGGGGACATGACGAGGAGTCTCGAAATGGTTGAGACGTAAAGATCGATATATTGGACGACTATATTCGGACATCGGAAAGGTTCCGAGTGATTCAGGTATTTTTCGGAGTACCGGGGAGTTACGGGAATATGGGAAAGAAGTATTGGGCCTTAATGGGCCTTAGTGGGAAGGAGAGGCAGCAGCCAGGAGGTGGTTTGCACCCCTCCCAAGCCCAGTCCGAATTGGACAAGGGGTTTGGGGCGCGGCCCCCTCTCCCTTCCTTCTCCTCTTCCCCCCTTTCCCCCCTTCTCCTAGTTGGACTAGGAAAGGAGGAAACCTACTCCAACTAGGAGTAGGAATCCTACTTCCTTGGCGCGGCCCTCCTAGGGCCGGCCTCCTCCTCCCTTGCTCCTTTATATACGGGGGCACCCCATAGACACAACAATTGATCATTGATCTCTTAGCCGTGTGCGGTGCCCCCCTCCACCATAGTCCACCCCGATAATACTGTAGCGGTGCTTAGGCAAAGCTCTGCATCGGTAGAACATCATCATCGTCACCACGCCGTCGTGCTGACGAAACTCTCCCTCAACACTCGGCTGAATCGGAGTTCGAGAGACGTCATCGGGCTGAACGTGTGCTGAACTCGGAGGTGCCGTGCGTTCGGTACTTGATCGGTCGGATCGTGCATACGACTATATCAACCGCGTTGTGCTAACGCTTCCGCTTTCGGTCTACGAGGGTACGTGGACAACACTCTTGTAAGTGCATCTAGTGCCCCTTAGTGATTTTGGTGTATTGAAGACTTATAGGTTAAGGGACTAATGTGTTTACGAGTGTACGCATGTCTATAAGTCTATGAGGAGTTTGATAATTACAGAGAAAGTCGACCCCTAAAAATGAAGTTCTTCGACTGAAGACTTTGGTATTCTGAAGACTTTGAACGTGAAGAAATTGGTGTAACCTTGAAGACTTGGTATTCATTCGAGGAACATGAAGCGTGAAGACTTTTGTTTTCATAGTTTCATTTTCTCTTTCTTGAGTCATAGGAAACACCGTACTATTAAAGGGGGTCGAGGAAATACTAAGGAAAAATTTCCATGTGATGCTCAACTCAAAATCCTACACCTACCAATCCCTTCGAGTGAAGCCATTGGAAATATCATACAGTTCAGTCATATTCTTCAGTGACAGAGACGAAGTTCTTCTGGTCTATGAGGAATTTGTTCTGACTGAGGAGTTAGGAATTCGCCAGTGCGGATTGCCTACACAGTGAGGAACATGATAGCCCTGAGGATTTTGAACCTCAAATTTCCGACCATTGCTGTGCTACGCGCCAGCTGTCCCAAAATATCTTATCCACCTAACGGTCATATCATTGAAGGGCATTTATGTCTTATCATGTCGGGCTGCTCCCTAGGCTATAAATAGCCGCCCCCTACAACCACTAGCTGGTTGGCTGCTCCGCGAGAAACTGACACTTGTCATTTGAGAGCATCCCATCCTCCGAGGACTTTGAGCGAAAATCATCAAGTGAGGAAAATCCAAAACCCAAACCCAAATGCCTACAAACCCAAAGTGATTGAGCATCACTGAAGAGATTGATCCTACGTGGATCCGACGCTTGTTACCTTTGAAGACTATGCTTCTTCCAGACGGTTAGGCGTCATGGTCTAGAGCATCCAAGAGGAATTGTGGATCACCGAGTGACCGAGTTTGTGAAGGTTCGGAAGTCACCTAAGACTTACCACGAGTGATTGGACGAGGTCTGTGTGACCTTAGTTCAAGGAGAATACGGTGAGGACTGTGTGTCCGGGACTATGTGTCCTCAGGTTTAAATACCTAGCCACTCCAACCAGATGTACAACTGAGACAGCTGTTGGAACTGGTCTACCAAATCATTGTCTTCACCAAGCCAACTGGTTCTATTTCCTCAACTCTTTCATTTCCTCAGTATTGTGTTGTGTGCTTGTCATATCTGTGTTTGAAGACTTTGACTTAAGACTTTCTCAATTTCCTCAGTTCAATTTCTTCAGTCTGTTTTTCTTCATCCTGTGCTATCCTGTGATTATGCTTTCTGTACTCTGTGCTTGTCTTCATTTCATCATGATGACTATGCTTGTCTTCTGTTATGTTTACTTCTGAGTACTTATTCCGCTGCAAGTAGTTCTTCGCTAAGGAATTTCCTCACTAGCAAATTCCTCAGTGAAGAATTCATAAAAATCGCCTATTCACCCCCCTTTAGTCGATATAACGCACTTTCAATTGGTATCAGAGCAAGGTACTCCCTTGTTCTGTGTGATTTTGGTTTAACCGCGTGGAGTTTTAGTTATGTCGACCGCAGGTATGATCAAGGTCTCTGCTGGGTTTCCTACCTTCGACGGGACGGACTACCCCTATTGGAAGAATAAAATGCGAATGCATCTTGAGGCAATTGATAACGATATCTGGTATGTTGTGGAAAATGGTGTTCCCTCTGTCTCACCCTCTTTGAACGCTACCGATGTGAAGAGATTCAAGCAACTCGATTCTCAAGCGAAGAATGTCATATGTGGCCATCTGAGCAAAGGACAGTATGGAAGAGTGAGTGCTTTGGAAACTGCTAAGCTTATCTGGGATAGGCTGTCCACTGTCAATGAAGGAGTTTCAACTCAGCGTGACTCTTGAGTTGATGTTCTTCACAATCTCTTCAACCGCTTCAAAAGACTCGACAATGAAAATGTTCTGCAAACCTTCGATCGCCTCACTGACATCTCAAATGAGCTTCAAGCACTTGGTGCCACTGACATAATCGACCATGAGGTGGTGAAGAAATTGCTGAGATCGCTTGATTCCTCATTTGATACTCTGGCATTGATGATACAAGAGCGTGCTGACTACAAGTCACTTGACCCTGCTGATATCCTCGAAAGGCTAAATACACATGAGTTCCAGCTTGCTAAAAAGAGAGATCTCTATGGTTCGAGCTATGGTAGATCACGTGCACTAAAGGCCAAGGCAGTATCTGAGTCCGAAGATGAAGACTCTGGTAACAGCCTTGGTGACCCTGAAGAACTGAGTCATGATCTAGCACTGCTCGTGAAGAAATTCCAGAAGTTCTCAAGACGTGGTCGCTTTGGAAAACCCTCAAGGAGCAATGATTCCTCATCGAGTGACTACAAGAAGAGGCTTTGTCACAAGTGCAAGAAACCTGGACACTACATTCAAGATTGTCCTCAGTGGGAAAAGGAATCAAAGAAGAAGAAATACAAGGATTACAGTTCTGATGATGCGAAGAAAAAGAAGAAATCCTCAAAATCTTCATCATCAAAATCCTCAAAGTCTTCATCTCACAAGAAGAGCAGCTCCAAGAAGGCTCGGGCATTCATTGGCAAGGAAATGGACTCTGAAGCTGAATCTGAGGAACAAGAGGAAGAGGAGGCATCTGAGGACTCCGAGTCTAGTGTGGCGAGCCTAGCCCTCGCTACTGCATTCGTCAGCAAGTCTATCTTCAACACTGAAGAAAATGACCTCACCAACAAGGCTGATGAAGGCAATGATGACTACGCTCCCACCTATTGCTTCATGGCAAAGGGTGCCAAGGTACTTCAATATACCTCCTCTGAGTCTAGTGAAGATGAATCTGATGAAAATCTTAAGCCCAGCTACTCTAAACTTTCTAAGATTGCTATAAAACAACAAAGGGCTTTTGAAAAGGTTCAAAACATGCTAGACAAAAGTGATGATATGTTGGGTGAAGAAATGGATCGCACTAAAACCTTGACTGAAAATCTTCAGAGACTTTAGACCAGGTTTGACAACCTTCAAGGTCATCATAACACTCTCTTATCTGATCATGAGAAGCTTTCTTATGAATTTCTTCAAAGAAAGCAAGATCTTGAGAAGCTAAGAGTGAGTTATGAAGATCTTCAGAAGGAGCGCGATTCATTACTTGCTCAACAAATCAGCGCTGCTCAGGAAGAATTTGTTCCTCAAGGTTTGAAATGCATTGAACGTGAATCTGCTAATTCTTCACCTAAATGTTCAAATGCTTCTAATGTTACAAATTCTTCACCTGCCTCTGCTATCACTAATTCCTCATCTGAGGACATTGCTAGTATCACTGACGATGCAGGGCTGAAGGAATTGTACATGATAGGCATGTACAAAAGCCTCAAAGGGCATCAGACCCTTTGTGATGTGCTTAAAAAGAAGATCCTCAACAGGAACCCTAGGAAAGAGGGTATTGCCTTTGAGAGGAAACTCAATGCTGATGGTACATATTGGAAGCCTGAGCAGTACCCCAAAACCTCATGGGTTGCTGCAAAGGGACCTCCAGTTGATCCATCTAATTTATCTGGCTTTACATGTGAATCTTCTCATTCTTCTGATGAGTCATTTGACTCCAACTATAAACTGTTCAAAAATCAGAATGGTGAAGTATTTGCTAGATATGTTGGCACTAACTGCAGGAACGGTTCCCCTATGAAGAAAATATGGGTTCCCAAAAGGTACCTTGAAAGTCTTTAGGTGAATGTCCTCATGACACCTCCTGTGAAGAATAGGAACCCCAGATCAAATTCTTCATATGGACCAAATTCTTCATATGGATCCAAGTCCTCATACAGACCAAATTCCTCACGTGGGTGAAATTCCTCAAAAGGATCAAAGTCCTCATATGAACATCATCGTGCTAACAACTCTGTTTCGCAGGGAAGAGCCAAGGGCTATGAATATGAGCATTATTATTCTAATCATTATGTTCATAAGTCCTCGAAGAATTTCTCTGCTTATTCATATGCTTACCCTAACCCCTCTTATGTGAAACAAAATGGATTGGGGTCTATGCCACCTTTCTCGTATGGAGCTCGAAGAGTGATGAACTCTTTTCCACCCCTTCATACGTGGGTGGTGAAGAAAAAGAACTAATCTCTTATGCAGGGTCAGGTGTCCAGACGTGCTTTAACGTCTGAAGAATTTTCTGGGGACCTGACAAATTTACCTGAAAGGATGCAGGCTAATCATGAAGAAATGAACTTTCATTTCACACATCCTCCTACTGTTTTATTCGTCTTACTGCTTGATGAAATTGATCTGATGAATTGTGATATCATATTCTTCACTGATGAAGTATATGAAGTTCGTAAGCTGCACTAATTCATCTACAGGATGATCAACCCAAAGCCACAGAGTGGGTCCTCAGTAGTGGAGGTACAAATCACATGACTGGTGACAAGAATCTATTGATGGATGCTCCCTTATCACCATCGCATCTGAAGCATATCATCTTCGCTGACAAAGGCAAAAGTCAGGTATTGGGTCTAGGTAAGGTTGCGATCACAAAGGATCGACACATGGACAAAGTCATGCTTGTTTAGTCCTTAGGATACAACCTTATGTCTGTCTCAATGCTTTGTGATCTTGATATGGTTGTTGTCTTTGGCAAGTATCGTTGTGTTGTGGTTATGGAAGCTGACAATTCCAAAGTCTTCGAAGGCTTTAGGAGAGGAGACTTGTATGTTGTTGATTTCTCTACAGGACCACAACCAGCCGTGTGCCTACTTGCAAAAGCTTCAGAAGGCTGGCTATGGCATCGATGACTTGGTCACATAGGCATGAGGAATTTGCACACGCTTGCGAAGAAGAAGCATGTCATTGGCATTGAGAATATCAAATTCCTCAAGGATCACTTATGCGGTGCGTGTGAAGCTGGAAAGATGACCAAGGCCAAGCATCCTGTGAAGACTATCATGACCACTACTCGTCCATTTGAATTGCTTCACATGGATCTCTTCGGTCCTAATCATTATTCTTCTGTTTCAAATGAAGCATCTCAATATGGCTTTGTTATTGTTCATGATTATTCTCGTTACACATGGGTACACCTTGTTACTTAAAAACATGAAGTGCAGGAAGTCTTCAAACAATTTTCCTCGAGGGCTTTAACCAACTTTGGTGTGAATATCAAGCACATCAGAAGTGACAATGGCACTGAGTTCAAGAATTCGGGACACGATGACTATCTTGATGAACTTGGTATTACTCGTGAGTTATCTGCTCCGTATACTCCTCAACAGAATGGCGTCGTGGAGCGCAAGAACAGGATTCTTGCTGAGATGGCTCGCACTATGCTCGATGAGTACAAAACGCCTCGTCGTTTCTAGGTTGATGCATTGATACTGCGTGCCACATCATCAACAGAATATATCTTCACAAATTCTTCAAGAAGACTGCCTATGAACTCCTCACTGACAAGAAACCCAATGTGAGTTATTTCAAAGTCTTCGGTGCTAAATGCTGGATTAGAGATCCTCATCACAACTCTAAATTTGCACCGAAAGCACATGAAGGTTTTATGCTTGGTTACGGAAAGGACTCGCACACCTACAGAGTCTTCAACAACGTCCTTCACAAGATTGTTGAAACTGTAGATGTGCGGTTCGATGAAACTAATGGCTCGCAAAGAGAGAACCTACCTTCTGTGATAGATGAACCAGCACCTGAGGATTCTATAAAGCTCAAGGCTACTGAGGATGTCATTCGTACTGAAGAATCTGCTAAAGAATTCATTCCAGAACATGAAGAACATCGAGTTGATGCACATGAGGAAACTGCTGAAGAAAATGGTGCTGAAGAAAATGCTGAGCAAATTCCTCAACGACAACCAGCTCATCCTCGCATTGCAAAAGAAGTGCAAGTGGAGAATATCATCGATGACATTAGAGCACCAGGTCCTCTCACACGCTCAAAAGCTTCAGATCTATCTAACTTTTATGGGCACTATGCTTTTGTCTCTATCACAGAGCCCGCTAAGGTAGATGAAGCATTTCTGGAGTCTGAGTGGATTCAGGCCATGCAAGAAGAATTACATCAATTCAAGCTCAACAACGTCTGGGAACTGGTCAAACGTCCAGATCCTCGCAAGCATAATATCATTGGCACAAAGTGGATCTACCGCAACAAGCAAGATGAAAATGGCCTTGTGGTGAGGAATAAGGCACGGCTATTAGCTCAAGGCTACACACAGGTTGAAGGAATTGATTTCGATGAAACTTTTGCACCTGTTGCTAGACCTGAGGCTATTCGCATATTACTTGCTTATGCTAACCATCATGATATCATCTTATATCAAATGGATGTGAAAAGTGCATTCCGCAATGGTAAGCTTCAGGAAGAAGTATATGTTGCTCAACCCCCAGGTTTTGAAGATCCAAAGAATCCCGACAAAGTCTTCAGACTCAATAAGGCCCTAGATGGCCTCAAGCAGGCCCCTCGGGTGTGGTATGATACTTTGAAGGAATTCCTCATGAAGAATGGCTTCACACCCGGTTCACTCGATCCTACTCTCTTTACTAAATCTTATGATGGTGAACTGTTTGTGTGCCAAATATATGTTGATGATATTATCTTTGGCTGTACTGACCAACGTTATAGTGATGAATTTGCCTATATGATGAGTGAAGAATATCAAATGTCTATGATGGGAGAGTTGAAATTCTTCTTAGGTCTTCAAATTCATCAACAGCGCAATGGCATTTTCATATTTCAGGAGAAATACCTCAAGGATGTACTGAGGAAATTCGGCATGCAAGATTGCAAAGGCGTCAAAATTCCTATGCCCACAAATGGCCATCTGTGCACTGATGAAAATGGTATTGACTTCGATCACAAGGTATACCGCTCCATGATTGGTTCTTTATTGTACTTATGTGCATCTAGGCCAGATATAATGCTTAGTGTTTGTATGTGTGCCCGATTTCAAGCTACACCGAAGGAATCACACCATAAGGCTATGAAGCATATTCTTCAATATCTAGCTCACACACCAACACTTGGATTATGGTACTCCAAGGGCTCGGCTTTTGATCTCATTGGATATTCTGACTCTGACTATGCTGGTGATCGTGTGGACCGCAAGTCAACATCTGGTACATGTCATTTCCTCGGACGATCTTTGGTCTGTTGGTCCTCGAAGAAACAGAACTATGTATCATTGTCTACTTTTGAAGCTGAGTACATTGATGCTGGTTCTTGCTGTGCTCAACTGCTTTGGATGAAGCAAACTCTCAAGGACTATGGCGTCAACGTGAAGAATGTGCCTCTCCTCTGTGATGATGAGAGTGCCATCAAGATTGCTCACAACCTAGTTCAGCACTCGAAGACAAAACACATTCAGATTCGTCATCATTTTCTTCGCGATCATGTGTTGAAGGGCGACATTTCTATTGAGCATGTGAAGACTGAAGAACATCTACCCGATATCTTCACAAAGCCCTTGGATGAGAAGAGATTTAGCAAGTTGCGGTGTGAGCTAAATATCTTAGAGTCTTCGAATGTACTTTGAAAAGGCACTCATCCTAACACTTATGCAAAATTGATGACTTAGATGTGCAACACATGAAGAAACGTTTTTCTTCAATCAATGAAGAATAACACTTTAAGTGTGAAGAAATTAACGAAGAATTTGATTTTCAGAACCCTACGACAATTGTACGCGGTGTGTGACATCATCATTCTTATATG
Organism: Triticum urartu; assembly: GCF_003073215.2. Taxonomy (NCBI): domain Eukaryota; kingdom Viridiplantae; phylum Streptophyta; class Magnoliopsida; order Poales; family Poaceae; genus Triticum; species Triticum urartu. The sequence continues at coordinate 573,323,766 of NC_053022.1, read as the reverse complement.
GTGGGACACGCCACCACAAAAGTTGAAAATCTTCAATTTGAGTTTTTTCCTCAGTTTTCGAAATTCCTCAGTTGTTCAAATTCTTCAACTTTTCAAAATCTTCACTGTTTCCGTCGTTTTTCTTATATATATATATATATATATATGAGTTTATGTCCTCTACAGCATTCACTTATGTCTATTTCTTCAAGATGGTTTTTCTGCTAAGTGAATGTGATCGGACCCTTCCCCCTCTATGCTATACTCAACCCAATCTATTCACAAATTCTTCATGTGCGTTCTATTTGAAACTCATTCAAAATCTTCATTGTGTCCTTGTCAGCTGAAGAAATTGCGAACGGAACTTCAAAACTAATTTTATCCAAATTTTTGGTTTTGCCGCTCAAACCGTTCCGCATCCCACGATGCATTTTTCTATTCACCCACGATCTAACACGATCTCCACCTCTCAGTACGTGGGTGACACATGTCGTGCGAAGAAGGGTCAGGGGCACATTCGTCCCAAATCTTCGGGCGAACAGTTTTTCACCGTGGCTGTAAATACCCCGTCCCCTTCCTCACTTCCTTTACTCCGCTCGAACTCTCTCTCCCGCTCAAACTTCTCAAACCCTAGCGCCGCCGCTACTCCATCGTCGCCGGTGAGGAAGAGCTTCACTGCCTCGACCTTGTCGCCGTCGTACTCGCGCCGGCCACGGAAATCTTCACTCCGCCGCCGCCGTAGCCGTCTTCCTCCGCCGAGTTAGGGCGTGGAAGATCTGCACTGACGAGCTTCACCTCTCCATCTCACAGTTCGTCGTGTTCTTCATTCAGGGTAATTAAAAGTTACTTTTACTGCCCTCTTTGATTCAAATGTTTTCTACAAAATCTTCAAAGGTATTTTTCTTCAAATCCTCACACACTAAAACACCTCACAAGTCATCTGTTCTTGATTCGTTTCTCTAAGCATCATTTTTCTTCAAGATTCCTCAATTGTGTGGATCTTTGATCTATACAACTCTGGAACCTAAGACAAAGAACACTTAGTGAAATTCTTCAAGACTCGTCTGGTCAAATTCCTCAAACTTGTTCTTTTTGAAAAACCTTCTGAGAACGCATATGACCTCTCCAAATTCCTCGCAATTATACTCTGTTCACAGGTACTCATGTCCGCTGCTGAATCACTAGGTTCTCATCAACTTAACTCATTTGCAGCGTTCCTCGAAGAACAGTTGCATACTTCTTTAGAGAATTCAATTGTTCAAATTCCTCATCTGAAGAATATGGCAGATGGTAAGAAGCCTCAGAAAGGAGGAAAGAAGCCTGAGGTCATGACTGCTTTTGAAATCCCTGATGACATTTACAAAGATTACTGCACACCTGATGAGGCCAAGTTTGGAAAGGAAAACAAAAATCAACGCAAAGTGCGCATACAGAGGATTCAAAGGAGATGGGAAAGAGAGTGGAGGGAGTCCAGGTATGTAACTCCCAAGTACATGAAGAAATTTGCACTCAACCATCCATCCCCAAGAGCCCCTTTGGCACCTGGCCAAGAGGCAGACCCCACCAGCATCAAACACGGTGAGGACTTTCTTGAAGAATGGGCCAGACGCCACGCCAAGTTGGCTAGACAAGCCAAAGAAGCAGTGAGGAAATTCAATGAAGACTCTGCTGCTGCTGCTACCACTGAGGCCTCTGTCAAGCCTAGGAAATCAATGGCAAAGAAGCCTGCGCGCAAGCCAAGTGCTTCACCAACAGTGCCCTCATGGCCAAGTTCCTCAGCCATGCCCTCACGGCCAGAATCTTCAAAATCTTCAAGACCAATTCCTCATGCTGCTCCTGCTCCATCAAAATCCTCAGCTCCTCCTCCACAGTCCTCAGCTGCCCCGGCAAAGTCCTCAGCACATGTGCATCTGGCCACGTGCCAAAGGACGGCAGGCATCTCCATTGCCTCAGGTGTCTCGGCAAGTTCCTCAGCTGCACCAAATTCTTCATCTGGCCCCACTCTGCTGAAGACAAAGGCAACTGCTGGACGAGGTCCTCGCCCAAGTCCTAAGAGAACCAAGTCGCCTCCAAGTGCCTACTGAAGAAGATGAAGCTGATGATGATGAACTTGCAGAAATCATCATAGATAGGCAAGTTAGGGCCGCTAGAGCCAAAGGCACACCTGTGCCACTGCTTTTGGATCCAAGGGCGATCCTCGATTACATTGATCTCTGGCACAAGGACCCAAATACTCCTATGCCAGATTTCAAGTTGACTCCTGGCCAAAGTCACATGCTGACTCATTTCATCCAAGAGGAGAAATGGAAATATGAGCAGGCCAGGCAGATCAAGAAGGCCCAGTACAAGAAGGAGAAGTATTTGAAGACCAACGTTGTCAAAATGACAACTGATGAACTTATCAAAATCCAGTCTGAAATCAAAACCCTCAGCGACAACTTCAATGCATACTATGCTGATTGGCAAGGAGCCAAAGTCAGGTTTGTGAAACTGACTTAGAAGTTCACCAATGTTGCAGCCCCATCACAACAAGGAGTTCCTCAAGCTGAAGCTTCTGCTCGGCCAACTGAAGAACATGCCAGCACCGTTGATGACTTTCAGGCTGCTGAAGAAAATGCTAGTTCCAGGGCTGATGACTCCATTCCAGCCGCTGAAGAAATTGGCAGCGCATCCACTAGTGGTGCGCCTAAAGAAAATAAAGAAGTCAGGGCAACTGCATCAGTTGCGCCTGAGGAAAGTCAACCAGATTCCTCATCTCCTCCCGCGCCTACACCAACACCTATCCTTCCATCTGCATCAGATGTGAAGAAGACCAAGGCTGCAGAACGAGCTGCAGTGAAGAAAAGGAAAGCATCAGCTGCTTCAGAATCTTCAGCTCCAAAGAAGATGAAGTCTATGACCAGCTCGTTTGAAAATCCGATTGATGTTGTTCCGATTTCTACCTTGCCATCAAAGGACCTTGTTCCTTTTGGTGAAGAATATGAGATCCCCAGTGGATCTAATGAAGAAACTCAATCTGCTACTTCGTTAGAGCAGATTGATGAAGAAATTGAAGTGGATGCGATCCCTTCTACACCCATTGTATCCTCACCAATGCCTCAGTTCACAGCTGAAGAGGCTGGTGTTGAAGAATTGGAAGATGAAGACGTGGATATTGGAAGTACAACGCCAGTAATGAATGATGACTTTTGGGAAAGTCAGCACCCCAATTCTCCACTCTTCACCCCGCTACAACAAGTTCCTCAGTCCCCTACACCAACAGTTCAAATGGGCTCCGAAGAAACTCAACCCACCTCGTCTGTCGGTGAAGAAATTCCAAACACTAGTGCTGAAGAAACTGCTGCTGCTGATCATGTGACCACAAAGACTGCAACTGAAGAGGAACCAGAAATTCCTCAGCCTGAAGAACCTGAGATTGCGATTCCTGAGGTAGAAATGCAACTCACTGACACTCCTCTACCAAAACCAAAGGATCCATTCTCGTGCAAGCAAAAGTTCAAGGCTGAAGACTTCTTTGGCGAGCATGTGTTCTTCACTGATTACAACCTTATGATTCTGCTTGCATAAGGAAGAGACATTTCTGGACTGCTAGTCAAGCCAATTTCTATTCTTTAGTGCTATTCAACAAAGACAAAGTCTTCGATCATGCACATATTCCTCACGTGGACATGGAATCTCTGCTGTGCTTCGAGCCAGTCCTCAGTGTTCTTCTCGATGCTGAGCTGCTAAACTTCTGCACTGACATCTGTGATTGGAATAAAGAACTCATTCTTCAGTTCTATGCAACGCTTCCCATCACAGGAGATTCTGAAGATGTGAATTCATGGGTGCTGGACTGGATGACGGAAAATACTCATTACAAGGCACCAGCTTCTGAATTGCTTCGTGCCCTACCACTCAGTCCTCCCCTTGAAGGTGCACGTTGTGTCTACAGTGAGCCTGAGCTTACAAATCATTACATGCAAGTACTGATGAAGCCTTTGAAGCCAGGGCAGCCCCCCGAACCAAATTCCTCGTCAAGGAATTACTCTATGTGCCTCGGACTGTCTATCGCATCTTGACGAAGACATTGAGTCCAATCAAGGGCCACGACTCAAATGATGAAGAAGTCGTTGGCATCATGAAGAATCTGCTTTTCAACATCATTCATGGCGTTCCTGTCAACTTCCATGATTTCTTCATGAGGACTCTGGCCAATGTCGCTATGTCACCTTTTGAGCTGAAACCTTATGCACCTTGGATCATGAGATTCATCAGAACAAGGTCTTCACACAATTACAAAGCTGACACTCTGAACCACTGCAGCTACTTGCCTCCAATTGAAGTCCTCAAACGTACATATTCCTTAGCTGATGACAAAGGCAAGGCCGCTGCTGTGATAGATGAAGGCATTCGTCCATTGGATGGTCAATTTCGCAAGGCTGCATCCTACTCCACCAATGACGACTCTGCCACACATGACTCTGCCGCCAACACTACCAAGCAAAATCCTCAAGCCACAGCACCCAGGGTGATGACTGAGCGCGAGCTACTCCTCAGTCTTCATCAGAAGGTTGACCACAATCATAAATGGGTCAAGCGTCAGTTTGGTTCAATTCTTCACAACATGACCTCAACCCACAATGCAGTGAAGAAAAACCAGTACTACCTCCATGAAACCTTCAACCATACCTGGGCTGCTCTGTCTCATGTCTACAGCACAGAAGATCTAAAGAAAATGGGTCTCAAAGAAGAGTTTGACTGGTCTGCACCTCCTTCGAAGAAATACAAGAAGGTCAAGGTTCCTTCTTTGGTGGCCAGCTCCTATTCTTCATCGCGCGACACTGATGAACATGAAGACTTGGATGACACAGTGGCAGGCCCTACTACAACAACTGACCCCGACAACGCTGGCGCTCCTTCATCAACCTGATTTTCTTCAGGGGCGTTAGTACTCAGTTTCGATCCTTTTGGTCATTCGATGACAAAGGGGGAGAATTTTGAGTTAGTCTTCAAGAGGGTCTACTATATGGGCGTTTTTTTGCTAAGTTACAACTCTCGTTCTTCTTAAACTTTATTGGATCGAGTTGTAAACTTAAACCCGATGGTGGTATGATACTTCTGCTACGTTATTCTGCATGCTTATTCCTCGCTAATATTATTGCACGCATGCTGAATTACATCAGTCACCGTATTTCATCATGCATTTCAAATTCTTCATATTATATGTCAAATGCGTGAATGAATTACAAGATATAAGGGGAGATCTCCATGATTCAACTCTTCAAGTGTGCATTGCTTCAAAAGCAAATTCCTCACAGTGCACATCTTCAGGGGAGTTCTTCTATATCTTGCAATCAAATTCCTCAATATCAGTATTTACACTTCATATGTTTATCCCCGTTGAAAACTTAACCTATATTGTCATCAATCACCAAAAAGGGGAAGATTGTAAGTGCATCTAGTGCCCCTTAGTGATTTTGGTGTATTGAAGACTTATAGGTTAAGGGACTAATGTGTTTATGAGTGTACACAAGTCTATAAGTCTATGAGGAGTTTGATATTTACAGAGAAAGTTGACCCCTAAAAATGAAGTTCTTCGACTGAAGACTTTGGTATTCTGAAGACTTTCTGAAGACTTTGAAAGTGGAGAAATTGGTGTAACCTTGAAGACTTGGTATTCATTCGAGGAACATGAAGCATGAAGACTTTTGTTTTCGTAGTTTCATTTTCTCTTTCTTGAGTCATAGGAAACACCGTACTGTTAAAGGGGGTCAAGGAAATACTAAGGAAAAATTTCCATGTGATGCTCAACTCAAAATCCTACACCTACCAATCCCTTCGAGTGAAGCCATTGGAAATCGCATACAGTTCAGTCATATTCTTCAGTGACAGAGACGAAGTTCTTCTGGTCTCTGAGGAATTTGTTCTGACTGAGGAGTTAGGAATTCGCCAGTGTGGATTGCCTACACAGTGAGGAACATGATAGCCCTGAGGATTTTGAACCTCAAATTTCCGAACGTTGTTGTGCTACGCGCCAGCTGTCCCAAAATATCTTATCCACCTAACGGTCATATCATTGAACGGCATTTATTTCTTATCATGTCGGGCTGCTCCCTAGGCTATAAATAGCCGCCCCCTACAACCACTAGCTGGTTGGCTGCTCCGCGAGAAACTGACACTTGTCATTTGAGAGCATCCCATCCTCCGAGGGCTTTGAGCGAAAATCATCAAGTGAGGAAAATCCAAAACCCAAACCCAAACACCTACAAACCCAAAGTGATTGAGCATCACTGAAGAGATTGATCCTGCATGGATCCGACGCTTGTTACCTTTGAAGACTGTGCTTCTTCCAGACGGTTAGGCGTCATGGTCTAGAGCATCCAAGAGGAATTGTGGATCGCCGAGTAACCGAGTTTGTGAAGGTTCGGAAGTCACCTGAAGACTTACCACGAGTGATTGGACGAGGTCTGTGTGACCTTAGTTCAAGCAGAATATGGTGAGGATTGTGTGTCTGGGACTGTGTGTCCTCAGGTTTAAATACCTAGCCGCTCCAACCAGATGTACAACTGAGACAGTTGTTGGAACTGGTCTACCAAATCATTGTCTTCACCAAGCCAACTGGTTCTATTTCCTCAACTCTTTCATTTCCTCAGTATTGTGTTGTGTGCTTGTCATATCTGTGTTTGAAGACTTTGACTGAAGACTTTCTCAATTTCCTCAGTTCAATTTCTTTAGTCTGTTTTTCTTCATCCTGTGCTATCCTGTGATTACGCTTTCTGTACTCTGTGCTTGTCTTCATTTCATCATGATGACTATGCTTGTCTTATGTTATGTTTACTTCTGAGTACTTATTCCGCTGCAAGTAGTTCTTCGCTAAGGAATTTCCTCACTAGCAAATTCCTCAGTGAGGAATTATTAAAAATCGCCTATTCCCCCCCCCCCCTCTAGTCGATATAACGCACTTTCAACTCTCCCCTCTCGTTGCTATGCATCACCATGACCATGCGTGTGCGTAGGAAATTTTTTGAAATTACTACGTTCCCCAACAGTGGCATGTGAGCTAGGTTTTATGCGTAGATGTCATATGCACGAGTAGAACACAAGTGAGTTGTGGGCGATATAAGTCATACTGCTTACCAGCATGTCATACTTTGGTTCGGCGGCATTGTTGGATGAAGCGGCCTGGACCGACATTACGCGTACTCTTACACGAGACTGGTTCTACCGACGTGCTTTGCACACAGGTGGCTGGCGGGTGTCAGTTTCTGCAACTTTAGTTGAACCGAGTGTGGCTACGCCCGGTCCTGGCGAAGGTTAAAACAGCACCAACTTGACAAACTATCATTGTGGTTTTGATGCGTAGGTAAGAACAGTTCTTGCTAAGCCCAGTAGCAGCCACGTAAAATTTGCAACAACAAAGTAGAGGACGTCTAACTTGTTTTTGCAGGGCATGTTGTGATGTGATATGGTCAAGCCATGATGCTAAATTTTATTATATGAGATGATCATGTTTTGTAACCGAGTTATCGGCAACTGGCAGGAGCCATATGGTTGTCGCTTTATTGTATGCAATGCAATCACCCTGTAATGCTTTACTTTATCACTAAGCGTTAGCGATAGTCGTAGAAGCATAAGATTGGCGAGACGACAACGATACTACGATGGAGATCAAGGTGTCGCGCCGATGACGATGGTGATCATGACGGTGCTTCGGAGATGGAGATCACAAGCACAAGATGATGATGGCCATATCATATCACTTATATTTATTGCATGTGATGTTTATCTTTTATGCATCTTATCTTGCTTTGATTGACGGTAGCATTATAAGATGATCCCTCACTAAATTATCAAAGTATAAGTGTTCTCCCTGAGTATGCACCGTTGCGAAAGTTCTTCATGCTGAGACACCACGTGATGATCGGGTGTGATAGGCTCTACGTTCAAATATAACGGGTGCAAAACAGTTGCACACGTGGAATACTCAGGTTAAACTTGACGAGCCTAGCATATAACAGATATGGCCTCAGAACACGGAGACTGAAAGGTCGAGCGTGAATCATATAGTAGATATGATCAACATAGTGATGTTCACCATTGAAACTACTCCATCTCACGTGATGATCGGACATGGTTTAGTTGATTTGGATCACATGATCACTTAGAGGATTAGAGGGATGTCTGTCTAAGTGGGAGTTCTTAAGTAATATGATTAATTGAACTTTAATTTATCATGAACTTAGTCCTGGTAGTATTAGCATATCTATGTTGTAGATCAATAGCTCGCGTTTAGCTCCCCTGTTTTATTTTTGATATGTTCCTAGAGAAAACTAAGTTGAAAGATGTTAGTAGCAAAGATACGGATTGGATCCGTGATCTGAGGTTTATCCTCATTGCTGCACAGAAGAACTATGTCCTTGATGCATCGCTAAGTGACAGACCTATTGCAGGAGCAAGTGCAGACGTTATGAACATTTGGCTAGCTCAATATGATGACTACTTGATCATTTAGTGCACCATGCTTAACGGCTTAGAATCGGTACTTCAAAGACGTTTTGAACGTCATGGACCATATCAGATGTTCCAGGAGTTGAAATTAATATTTCAAGCAAATACCCGAGTTGAGAGATATGAAGTCTCCAACAAGTTCTATAGCTAAAAGATGGAGGAGAATAGCTCAAGCAGTGAGCATGTGCTCAGATTGTCTGGATACTACAATCGCTTGAATCAAGTGGGAGTTAATCTTCCAAATAAGATAGTGATTGGCAGAGTTCTCTAGTCACCATCACCAAGTTAGTAGAACTTCGTGATGAACTATAGTATGCAAGGGATGACGAAAGTAATTCTCGAGCTCTTCGCGATGCTGAAATCAGCGAAGGTAGAAATCAAGAAAAGAGCATCAAGTGTTGATGGTTAACAAGATCACTAGTTTCAAGAAAAGGGCAAAGGGAAAGAAGGGGAACTTCAAGAAGAACGGCAAGCAAGTTGCTGCTCAAGTGACGAATCCCAAGTTTGGACCTAAGCCTGATACTGAGTGCTTCTACTGCAAAAAGGACTGGTCACTGGAAGCGGAACTACCCCAAATAATTGGCGGATGAAAAGGATGGCAAAGTGAACAAAAGTATATTTGATATACATGTTATTGACGTGTACTTTACTAGTGTGTATAGCAACCCCTCGGTAATTGATACTGGTTCAGTTGCTAAAGAGTAGTAACTCGAAACGGGAGTTGCATAATGAACAGAAACTAGTTAAGGATGAAGTGACGATGTGTATTGGAAGTGGTTCCAAGATTGATATGATCATCATCGCACACTCCCTATACTTTCGGGATTAGTGTTGAACCTAAATAAGTGTTATTTGGTGTTTGTGTTGAGCATGAATATGATTTGATCATGTTTATTGCAATACGGTTATTCATTTAAGTTAGAGAATAATCATTGTTCTGTTTACATGAATAAAACCTTATATGGTTACACACCCAATGAAAATGGTTCGTTGGATCTCGATCGTAGTGATACACATATTCATAATATTGAAGCCAAAAGATGCAAAGTTAATAATGATAGTGAAACTCATTTGTGGCACTGCCGTTTAGGTCATATTGGTGTAAAGCGCATGAAGAAACTCCATGCTGATGGGATTTTGGAATCACTCGATTATGAATCACTTGATGCATGCGAACCGTGCCTCATGGGCAAGATGACTAAAACACCGTTCTCCGGAACAATGGAGCGAGCAACTGACTTATTGGAAATAATACATACTGATGTATGCGATCCGATGAGTGTTGAGGCTCGCGGCAGGTATCGTTATTTTCTGACCTTCACAGATGATTTGAGCAGATATGGGTATATCTACTTGATGAAACATAAGTCTGAAACATTTGAAAAGTTCAAAGAATTTCAGAGTGAAGTGGAAAAACATCGTGACAAGAAAATAAGGTTTCTACGATCTGATCACGGAGAAAAATATTTGAGTTACGAGTTTGGTCTTCAATTAAAACAATGTGGAATAGTTTCACAAACTCATGCCACCTGGAACACCACAGCGTAATGGTGTGTCCAAACGTCATAACCGAACTTTATTGGATATAGTGCAATCTATGATGTCTCTTACCGATTTACCACTATCGTTTTGGGGTTATGCATTAGAGACAGCTGCATTCACATTAAAAAAGGGCACCATCTAAATCCATTGAGATGACACCGTATGAACTATGGTTTAGCAAGAAACCTAAGCTGTCGTTTCTTAAAGTTTGGAGTTGTGATGCTTATGTGAAAAAGTTTCATCTTGATAAGCTCAAAACCAAGTCGAAGAAGTGCGTCTTCATAGGATACCCAAAGGAGACAGTTGAGTACACCTTCTATCACAGATCCAAAGGCAAGACATTCGTTGCTAAGAATGGATCCTTTCTAGAGAAGGAGTTTCTCTTGAAAGAAGTGAGTGGGAGGAAAGTAGAACTTGATGAGGTAACTGTACCTGCTCCCTTATTGGAAAGTAGTTCATCACAGAAACCGGTTCCTGTGACGACTACACCAATTAGTGAGGAAGTTAATGATGATGATCATGGAACTTCAGATCAAGTTGTTACTGAACCTCGTAGGTCAACCAGAGTAAGATCCGCACCAGAGTGGTATGGTGATCCTGTTCTGGAGGTTATGTTGCTAGACCATGACGAACCTACGAACTATGAAGAAGCGATGGTGAGCCCAGATTCCGCAAAATGGCTTGAAGCCATGAAATCTAAGATGGGATCCATGTATGAGAACAAAGTGTGGACTTTGGTTGACTTGCCCGATGACCGTCAAGCAATTGAGAATAAATGGATCTTCAAGAAGAAGACTGACGCTGACGGTAATGTTACTGTCTATAAAGCTCGACTTGTTGCGAAAGGTTTTCGACAAGTTCAAGGGATTGACTACGATGAGACCTTCTCACCCGTAGCGATGCTTAAGTCTGTCCGAATCATGTTAGCAATTGCCGCATTTTATGATTATGAAATTTGGAAAATGGATGTCAAAACTGCATTCCTGAATGGATTTCTGGAAGAAGAGTTGTATATGATGCAACCAGAAGGTTTTGTCGATCCAAAGGGAGCTAACAAAGTGTGCCAGCTCCAGCAATCCATTTTATGGACTGGTGCAAGCCTCTCGGAGTTGGAATAAACGCTTTGATAGTGTGATCAAAGCATTTGGTTTTATACAGACTTGCGGTGAAGCCTGTATTTACAAGAAAGTGAGTGGGAGCACTACAACATTTCTGATAAGTATATGTGAATGACATATGGTTGATCAGGAATAATGTAGAATTATTCTGCAAAGCATAAAGGAGTGTTTGAAGGGAGTTTTTCAAAGAAAGACCTTGGTGAAGCTGCTTACACATTGAGCATCAAGATCTATAGAGATAGATCAAGACGCTTGAGAAGTTTTTTCAATGAGTACATACCTTGACAAGATTTTGAAGTAGTTCAAAATGGAATAGTCAAAGAAAGAGTTCTTGCCTGTGTTACAAGGTGTGAAATTGAGTAAGACTCAAAGCCCGACCACGGCAGAAGATAGAAAGAGAATGAAAGTCATTCCCTATGCCTTGGCCATAGGTTCTATAAAGTATGCCATGCTGTGTACCAGATCTATTCTATACCCTACACTGATTTTGGCAAGGGAGTACAATAGTGATCTAGGAGTAGATCACTGGACAGCGGTCAAAATTATCCTTAGTGGAATAAGGATATGTTTCTCGATTATGGAGGTGACAAAAAGGTTCGTCGTAAAAGGTTACTTTGATGCAAATTTTGACACTGATCCAGATGACTCTAAATCTCAATCTGGATACATATTGAAAGTGGGAGCAATTAGCTAGAGTAGCTCCGTGCAGAGCATTGTTGACATATAAATTTGCAAAATACATACAGATCTAAATTTGGCAGACCCGTTGACTAAATTTCTCTCACAAGCAAAACACGATCAAGATGTGAACTATTGGTGTTAAATCACATGGTGATGTGAACTAGATTATTGACTCTAGTGCAAGTGGGAGACTGAAGGAAATATGCCCTAGAGGCAATAATAAAGTTATTATTTATTTCCTTATTTCATGATAAATGTTTATTATTCATGCTAGAATTGTATTAACCGGAAACATGATACATGTGTGAATACATAGACAAACAGAGTGTCACTAGTATGCCTCTACTTGAATAGCTCGTTGATCAAAGATGGTTATGTTTCCTAGCCATAGACATCAGTTGTCATTTGATTAACGGGATCACATCATTAGGAGAATGATGTGATTGACTTGACCCATTCCGTTTAGTTTGTTGCTATTGCTTTCTTCATGACTTATACATGTTCCTATGACTATTAGATTATGCAACTCCCGTTTACCGGAGGAACACTTTGTGTGCTACCAAACGTCACAACGTAACTGGGTGATTATAAAGGTGCTCTACAGGTGTCTCCGAAGGTACTTGTTGGGTTGGCGTATTTCGAGATTAGGATTTGTCACTCCAATTGTCGGAGAGGTATCTCTGGGCCCTCTCGGTAATGCACATCACTTAAGCCTTGCAAACATTGCAACTAATGAGTTAGTTGCGGGATGATGTATTACAGAACGAGTAAAGAGACTTGCCGGTAACAAGATTGAACTAGGTATTGAGATACCGACGATCGAATCTTGGGCAAGTAACATACCAATGACAAAGGGAACAACGTATGTTGTTATGCGGTCTGACCGATAAAGATCTTCGTAGAATATGTGCGAGCCAATATGAGCATCTAGGTTCTGCTATTGGTTATTGACCGGAGACATGTCTCGATCATGTCTACATAGTTCTCGAACCCGTAGGGTCCGCACGCTTAACGTTACGATGACAGTTATATTATGAGTTTATATGTTTTGATGTACCGAAGGTTGTTTGGAGTCCCGGATGAGATCGGGGACATGACGAAGAGTCTCGAAATGGTCGAGACGTAAAGATCGATATATTGGACGACTATATTCAGACATCGGAAAGGTTCCGAGTGATTCGGGTATTTTTCGGAGTACCGGGGAGTTACAGGAATACGGGAAAGAAGTATTGGGCCTTAATGGGCCTTATTGGGAAGGAGAGGCAGCAGCCAGGAGGTGGCGCGCGCCCCTCCCAAGCCCAGTCCGAATTGGACAAGGGGTTTGGGGCGCGGCCCCCCTCTCCCTTCCTTCTCCTCTTCCCCCCTTTCCCCTCTTCTCCTAGTTGGACTAGGAAAGGAGGAAACCTACTCCAACTAGGAGTAGGAATCCTACTCCCTTGGCGCGCCCCTCCTAGGGCCGGCCTCCTCCTCCCTTGCTCCTTTATATACAGGGGCAGGGGCACCCCATACACACAACAATTGATCATTGATCTCTTAGCCGTGTGAGCACTACTAGGGAAAAGCCTGGCAGCAGCGAGGGTTTTGGGCCTCTCAGTAGCGCAGGCACCGGCGCTACTAATAAGGCGCTACAGCTAACGTATAGCAGTAGCGCCTGTTGTCCCACGCTATTGCTATACATGAATAGTTGTAGCGCTCTTTGGGAAAGGGCGCTACTGATATTATCTGCAGCGCTGTTTGCTGGGATGCGCTACTGATAATGCGGCGCTACTGCTAAATTTCCCCCCTCGCTACTACTAGTTTATTTATTAGTTTTTTTCCTGCATATTTGTTTTGTATTTGTTTTGTATTTGAATAGGCTTTATACAATAATCTTTAGCATATCATACACATACAAATGTAATCATAGCATATACATACAATTAGTCTCATCAAATCATGTCATCATCATAATCATCATCCAACACAAAGTGGTCTCTCGTCATCATCTCGAAAATAGTGATACAAGTCTCGAATGATATGCAAATACATCGTCATCCATCTAAACAATGATATACGCGAGAAGAGCTATCACTTTGAGAACATGAGTTCGTATCCCTCTCTCGCATTAGCGTGAACCTCTAAACTAACTACTACCTGTCGCTCGGAAACCGGAAACCGGTACACCTGGGCCTGACACTCCGGCCACTTGTCGTATATATACTCCTGGCGTAGCACTTCTTCGCCATCTATGATCTATGCACCTGCATCATCACATGAGTCGATGATATGCAACATATATAGTTGAGCAACAGAAAGAGACAGACTTGGCAAAAATAGAAACAACATATCATACCAAGGTTCATCGTACCCCAAAATGCCCTAACTAGAGTGATTTTCGCTAGTCGAGGAGGAGGACGGTTTAATTACATCACAAATAAAGTTTCACCATGCATAACTCAAAGTTTTGTCATACAGAAAGTATGGACTAAACGGACACATTGTCATATATCGACAATCACTCCAACATGTCGTTCCATCCATCCAAGTCAGGGAGATAGTCCCCGAGCCTAGTGAAAGGCTTCAGGTCAAGACGCTGAGAGGCTATCCATGTTCGGACGTCTTCCCGCGACATTTGTCCTTCTCCATAGAACATCCATGTTTTTTCGACGACCTCCTTCATGATGATTTGGGCAAGTTCGCGCTGGATGTTATAGAACTCAGCTCAAAGTCGATGATCCTCGATATCTCCTATGTCCTTTGCCCATTGCAGAATATGGGCATCGCCGGAAGAAGGTGCCATGCGAAGGTTCTGGCGATCCCGTCTGTACTCCAGCATGTGGTGTAGGACATAGAATCCATCATTAAGAGAATCGTTCGGTTGCTGGATGCAGCAGAAGTCGGTCTTATGGCCGAAGGCGACCCTGCCGCCCCTCATCTTCTTGTCCCTGACCTCTCCACCCATTGATTGGTAGTAATACATAGCACTATCGAGAACATCCTTGATGTGGGTGTAATCCTTTTTGTGAATGTTCTTCGACGAGTCCAAGTAAAGAGCGTGGGAGAATCGGGGGTAGAGGATGATGAGGATGGCGCGCCCGCCACTGCGCAAAATAAGTCCTCAAATTAATTAGCCTCCACCGTGCAAATGAATGATTGAAATCAAAGGAAGGATAGCAGCGTGGATGACTTACACGGGATGATAAGGCACGAGAAACGCCCCCTTGTCCTTATTGGCGAGCATGAAACTGTCGATGTAATCCCTCGCGCATTCAAGGTGATTTGCGCAGACTCCCAAGAAGCCCTCGTGCATGTAGTACGGGTCAGCGACACAGATATGAGATATATGCTCAACCCCGATGATGTAGTTCATGTGCAAGGTATAAAGGCGGACAAACGTAAAATCCAGCTTCTTCACATGAAACATGTTGAATATGTAATCGAATCGGAGGAAGAACTTATCCGCGGGGAAGCTGTCGACGTACGACATTTGCCGCCGAACGTTAACCACGTAGAGTGGGTATCCTGGATCTTTCGAGGCGATGAGGTCTTCCTATACCCGCAGCACATCGTCATGAAGTCTCTTTAGATCGCCGAATCTGGCCCGTAGCGCTGTTGCGGGTAGGATTGGTTGACCGGGGATATGCCATTTATCCGCATCGGGGATATCTATACGGTCCTGAAGCCGAGGCTGCTGGATCATAGAAACAGCTTTTTTGCCTTTCCTCGCTCTCTTCCTAAACTTCTTTACTACCGGAAGGTCGTCCATAATATGTTGAGACGGCAATTCAGGCACCGACTCATGATGCTCAAACCCTGAGGAGGCGCCAGTATAGACATACTGTTCAGCAGCGCCATCGTCGTCCTCATCCTCATCCATGGCGACGTCATCAGCGACTAATGGAGCCTCCTCCTTACCCCGTCCGCTATCACCCAACCCGACACCCGACGCTAATTGGTTAGGTGGGGTGTTGATGTTCATACCTTGCTGAGGCTGCGTGCTCGTGGGTGTGCTCCCGGCCGCCTCCAGACGAAGCAGACTCTTTGGCCACAACAGGACCCACCCAGCATTGCAACAATCACCAAGCCGCCGCGGTGTCTCGTTGTCATCCCCTAGTAGTACTGGAGGAGGCAAATTCTCGTGGCCTGGTTTGACACTAGCCACGAAAACCTTGAAGACGTTCGGGGGGATCGGCCGGCTGTGGAACAATGGTTCCTTCGGCTCCATTATCGTCGCCTTCCCCACGTCCACCTTCTGGTCGCCGATGGTGTACAATATGGTGCACGGGGTTTCGTCGGCCTGCAAAGAAAAGTCTGCGACGTGAGACATCCGAAAGGCAACGAAAACGGGAGATTATACATTTATATTGAAGGGGGCCGGTGTGACAGGTACCGTGAGGGCGTCGAGCTCAGCCAAAGACAAAGCACCACCTAGCACGTCCGATGCGGGAGCCGGTGCGGGAGCAGGTGCTGGTGCAACGCTAGTCGAGCTGCTCCCCGCCAAGAAGTCAGCAAGGGGAAAGTCCGCTACATTTTTTTCTGGATTTTGCCTGGTCCAATTGAAAACGGCCGGAACCAAGGTAGTAGAAATATCTACAGCCACCTGTTTTGCGGCAGCTACCGCTGTTGCGACTATCTGAGTTGATTTCTTCTCAACCGCAATCTCAACCCTCTTGTCGATGTTTTCTTCATTTAACCTCCGTCTTTCCTTTCTCTCCTCCATGGTCTCACGGTAGTACTTCTTCCACGTGGCGCCGTCTCCGACAGTGTGCATGCGTCCATATGACGGTCCAGTATCCACCGGTTGTCGTTTCAATATGTTCAACGCCCGGTTGAATGGAGTGTCCCACTTGGGCCTCGCCAATGCCTCAGACGGCGAGTCGCTTTCGGCCGCAATCCTGTGCTGCTCTCTCTGCAAAAGGCACAACGATTGTTTACAAATATGACTAATGTGTGCAGTCGAATTGATCAGAAACTAAAATTACCAGCATTCTTATGAACTCCGTAATGACCGGTGTTGTCTCGTAAACCTTTTTCACTGGGTCCCAATGGTGCCGGGCCCTGAGGACGTCACGCTCCTGTGGGACGGTGAACTCCGCCAAGGGGTCTGTGATGCCCAGACTCGCGGCTTCCGCGTCCTCCTTGGCCCATTTGGACCTCTTTCCGCCGTAACCACGGCTTACGAGGTGGTGGCTCCCAAAGTTCCTCTCTTGAAGCCCCTTCATGTACTTAGACTTCTTTTGGCATCTTCGGCCTCGCAAGCCTCCTTGAATATTTGAAACTGATCTTCTGTGATTGTCAGATTATCCTTTACAATCTCGGAGTAGGGTTCCTTCTTGTCGATGATCCTTGCTTTCACTCGATTTTTCCAGGCGGCCAACGTGTCGCTAAACTTGGTCATGGCGTGCTTGTTTATCTTCTTCATTGCCGGGTCCTCATCTGGATCTTTATAATCATTCTCATTCCGGTCCGGGAACAAGAATATCTGGTGAAACTTCTTTAGGAGGGAGCTCCTCATATTTTCTATCTTCTGTAGTTTCTCATCGTTGATGGTGGCGGTTGTCCGTACGATGTAGTCTATTTGATTGTCGTAGCATCGACGCGCTTCCTCGGGCGCCGTTGGCTCAAAATTGCCGTCGTCCACCTTCGTGACCACCACTCTAGTAGTCTTGAGTTTGTTAGGAACCCGTTGCCTCTTTGCTTTCGGTTCTACACCGGCTCCGCTCCCCGAGGCAGCGTCGGTCTCAGTCTCAGCGCCGGTCTCGATGTCGGTCTGAGTCTGAGCGCCGGTCTCAGTCTCACCACCGGTCTGCGTGTCGGTCTCAGTCCCCAATGCCATCGGTGGGGCCAGCAATAACATCGGTTGATCGTCGGTGAGGCTAAAAAATTCGTCTTCCGCCCGGTAGGCATCGTCGCAATCACCAGAACCCTGTCCTTCATCGTTGCTAGCCATGTTTCCTATGATTAAATCTAGTCAATTAATTCTAGACCTAATAAAATGAATAATGACACAAAAAAGGCCTATTGTTTTGCAGGAATGTTGACTCCTTCCTGGCGCGCAAATCACGGGCACTCGATATGTCCTAGTTTGTAGCACAAGTCATGCCGAAATTCACGGAAAATTTCGGCATGACCTTTGCTAAAAAGTGGACAAATCGAGAGCCTGAAATTTGCCGGAAAAGAAATGAATCAACATTCCGGCAAAACATAGGCCACTAAGCATCATTCCCTGGAAACAGTGTCCAAATATACACGAGCAACCACATGTCCAAATTTCGCAAGCTAATTCAAAAACAAAGTGTAGAAGAAAATTCATTTAACTACTAATAGAACAAAATTCAGTTAACTTTAGTGCTCTATAATGATGAAAGGAAAAAAATTCAGTTAACTACTAATTTCATTCATTTAGGTTATTCATTTAACATCACCTAATTAACCTACTGTACCACTACTACTAGCAGCACTACTAACCTAATTAACCTAGCAAAACTCTAGTGCCCTAACTGAAAAACATCTAATTAACATCTAATTTTTTTCTCTAAAATACAGAGAGAGATTAGTGGGGGAGGGGTGGGGGACTTACAGAGAGGGGAGAGACGGTGGCGGGGAGGTGCTCGGTGACGGAGGCAGGGGCGGAGAGGGCGGGCTCGGGCACGGGCAACGGCGGTCCTGGGCGGGCTCGGGCGGCGGTGAGGTGGAGGGCGCCGACGGTGAGGTCGAGGGCGGCCTCGGGCGGCGGCGGTGAGGCTGAGGGCGGCCTCGGGCGGCGGCGGTGAGGAGACGGCGGCGAAGTGGGGCGACGGCCAATTTGGGAGACGGCGGCGAGGGCGAGGGATTTGGGGAAGAAGTGGTGGCCAGGGGGCGGGGGGGAAACCGCTGTTTAAGTGAAACGTAACGGTAGCGCGTTTCCGGAAACGCGCTATAGCTAAGTTAGCTATAGCGCGTTTCCTGAAACCCGCTACTGCTATTCCTTTCTCCCTTTTTCCCTTTTTTCTTTTATTTTTCTTTACATTTTATTTTTTCCCTTTCTCCTTTTTCTTTTTCTTTCATTTTCATTTACTTTTCTACTTGTTTTTCACTTTATTTTATTTCCGTTAGCAGCAGCGCCTTACACGTAAGCGCGCTACAGCTAAGGAGAGTAGCAGTAGCGCTAGGCCAGTATACGCGCTACTGCTAGGTTGGGCTAGCCATGTGCGCCCAGTTCAAACATAGCAGTAGCGCTTTTCGCTACTACGCGCTACTGCTAAAGTCATAGCAGTAGCGCGGTTTATTTACGCGTGCTGCTATTAAGTAGCAGTAACGCTTGATTTTGTACAGCGCTACTGGTAAGATTCTGTGTATAGGCTTTTCCCTAGTAGTGGCGGTGCCCCCCTCCACCATAGTCCACCTCGATAATACTGTAGCGGTGCTTAGGCGAAGCCCTGCGTCGGTAGAACATCATCATCGTCACCACGCCGTCGTGCTGACGAAACTCTCCCTCAACACTCGGCTGAATCGGAGTTCGAGAGACGTCATCGGGCTGAACGTGTGCTGAACTCGGAGGTGTTGTGCGTTCGGTACTTGATCGGTCGGATCGTGAAGAGGTACGACTACATCAACCGTGTTGTGCTAACGCTTCCGCTTTTGGTCTATGAGGGTACGTGGACAACACTCTCCCCTCTCGTTGCTATGTATCACCATGATCTTGCGTGTGCATAGGAATTTTTTTGAAATTACTACGTTCCCCAACAATTGGAAACTTCACCAGAAGTGTTTGGGACCAATTAAAAGTTTCTTAGTTCAGTGCCAGGTTAAGAATTGGCTTGTAGGAGAACTTCCCAAATTGACATCTTGGCTCTCATTGAGTGAAACTAGTTTGTTGCTAAAAAAACAGTGTTACTCAGGGGCTTGATATGTCTCAAACTCCATGACTTAGTCTAGAAAAAGTTTAACCTACCATTACCTTCAATGAACGCACATGTAAGAGCTGATGAAAGTGCATCTAATCCTTGGGCAGTTTTGGTAATCTATAACAACATATATCTCATTGAACTAATGCCTATTGAAGGAATGTTCTAGGAAAGTTCAATATAGGTACAACAAGGGATGTACCCCTTAAAATGCGAAGGACAAGTGTTGGATCAAGCCTCAAGAATTAATTTTACAATTGTGTGATCAAAACATTTAGTCCATAGGTATGTTAATTACTCCTATAAAGGATGCTAGTGTACCCATCTCCCGGGGCTCTTCGCGACCGAGAGAGATTCCTGGCCGTCCATCACATTGTGGCTTGCGTCGGGAGCCTCTCGGGAGTGCCGCAAGCCGTCCGATACGCCCAGATGGCTCGGACCCATACGACCTGGCTGGAGGGTCCACGATAGGTGGAGTGATGGATGGAAGTACTTTGAATCAATCTGCTATGGTTGTCCATGTTTTGTACCTTATTTGTTGTTATTGATCTTGTTGCATTACATCAAATTTAATAAAAATAATAATTAAAAAGGGATAACCCCGGCCTCTTCATCATGTCTACACACAACCATTTACTAAACATAAAAATTCCAAATCACCAAGTACCAAAGCGTTTACATCAACACACGACCACACCGGTCGAAAATGCAAGATTACATCGCTCATCCACATAATCTGCTACTGGCACGCCAACCAAACTAGCTGAACGACCCCCCTTTAACCATTTCCATGCGGCTACACCCAACGGCCATAAGCCCTCATGTGTCCACATGAAGCCGTGATGCCCATGTATGTATTGACGCCGTAGTTTCGAAGATAAGCTGTAAAAAATATGAAATAGATTATCTGTTAAAAATGCACTCATTCCAGCAATTCCACATTGCCCAATGCTAGGCACAAACTCCCACATGGATTTGGCCCTTCGAGGAATGATGAATACCACCCAACCAATTACCAAACAAATTTGGTATAGTTGTCGAGAAACGTACTAGAAAACAAAAAAAATATTGCACCTGCGATCAATCAAGATCAATATGAAGATGCATTACAGGTGGGATCATGATCGTTACCATCACCAAGAAGTTGCAGCGGAAGAAGAACGTGTCGGTGTCGATCGTACTTGGAGTCCCTCGAACAGTAGATGAACTATCCCTCGTACCGCCCACGAACATTCCATCGAACTAAAGACCGAAAGCATGTCCTCTCTACTTGGTTCCAAGCGTGCAACCTTCACGATCCGGCAGCGCTTCGCCGTCCAGAGCTAATCATCGCGGAAGAATTAGAGAGAGGAGATTAGAACCACACTAGAATCCTAATTATGAGGACAAGAGGATTAATTTAGCTCTAATTAGTCAACTAGGACCAACTAGAACTAAAACTAGAAGAACTAGAAAATAAACAAGAGAAAGGAGAAGATAAAGAAAAATAAATAAGTATTTGCTGAGTACAAAAAAAAGGTACTTGATAAACGGTTATGCCTGGAATTTAAAAAAGATACTAGGCAAAAATTGTTTGCCGAGTGCACAAGAGAATGTACTTCCCAAGGACTTGTTGGTCGAGTGCAAAGAAAGTAATGCACTCAGCGAACAACCCGGGACTAGGTAAAGTTCCACATTCCAGTAGTTCCTCTAGTTCTTAAACAATCGATTCCAACAACATGCAAATATGTCATCTCAACATGCAATTATGCATGACAAATTTCCACCTCAGCATACCATAATGCATAGGGAAATTCATTCAATTTTGTTATGCTAATATTCAATAAATAATTTACAACTATTGAATAATACAATACAATATATCATATTTTTTGTTTTATTTAAAAAAAGAGGAATACGCCCGGCCATTATGATGCACACAACCATTTACTAAAAGGTTACAAGTGTTAAGATCATGTACTGAAAGACATTATTACAATGAAAACTGCCACAACCAACAAAATCGATGCTTCAAAAATGTCATTTCCAACAGCATTTTGGTGTGTTGATTTTTTTTTTTTGCCACGACTTCTACAAATGTCATTTCACAATGAAAATTTGCAAGCATTGAAAACATTTGTCAGTGTTTGTCACTAAAAAAATCAGATTTTTTGAAAAATTTCAATATTTTTCAATTTTACTGTTCACCCGAGCTCATTTGAGCTCAAGACTAGAAGAGTGAATCAGGCTCCCCCCCCCCCCCCCCCCCCCCCCCCCCCCCCCCCCCCCCCCCCCCCCCCCCCCCGCGCGCACGTCACCCCTCCTCTGGCGACTCGGGGGGACCCCTCGTCGCGCCGCCACGCTCCCACATCCCACCCCCATCCCGTCTCGCCGCCACTTGAGAGGGCGCCGGCGAAGGCCGGGCGTACTCCAGGGAAGGTGGCGGCGGGGCGCATCTGCTGCTCCTCGCAGCCGTCTCGTTGGCAGAGGATGGCGACGGGCCGTGCTGGATCTGGCCGCTCGGAGGCAGGCGGCGGCGGCTTCCCCTCTAGCGCGGAGGGGGCAGCTCGGGGCGCCGGCCATGGCGCGAGGTGGAGCTGGGGCTGCGCGGGTGGACTGCATCTACGTGGCGATGGTGCATGCCCGATCTGGGCCAGTGCGTGCGGGGGACATCGCAGCTCGTTGGACGGTGCCCGTGCCTGGGCGCGACACCTTCCGGCTGCTCCCGCATCGCCTCTCCTCGCATGGTGGTCGTGAGTGCTCCTGGCTCTATGTTGGTGCCTGTTTGGGCAACCAGATCTGGACCGTGTGGGTCTCCGGCCGGCGAGGGTGGTGGTTGGGGGACTGCGATCGTTCTGGCTAGTGGTGGCGGTGGTGTGGTGTTTTTGCGCTGTGGCGGGGCTGACCTGCGGATGTGCTGATGTGATGCTTGGATCGGCCCATGGTCATCCAACTTGGGGCAGAGAAGGATGGTGGTACTTGTGGAGGTGGTGGGGGGTGGTGGCGGTACTGCTGCAGCCGGTCTTGATCTCACTGCTTTCTGTTGGCGTGGCGGGTGCTTCGGTTTTGGTCTCCGACGGGTGTGCGGTGGCGCGCGTGGGGCGTGTCTTGGCACACCTGATGTATGGCTGCAGCCCGGACCATGGTGGTTCCTGGCCTCGGGCAGTGCTCCGCTACGTCCGGTGGCCTGTGCTCGGGCGGTCGTTGATGGATCTCGCGCCTAGTGCTGACGTTTGGTTGTCGGTGGTCTCCGCAGGGTGCGGTTGGCTCCGACGGCTTATCGTGCTTCTTCATCTTTTGAAGGGTTCGACAGTGATGATGGTCGACTGTCGTCTTATTGTAGGGATGTGCTCAAACTCCGGGTGAGAACCCTGCATCGACTATGTTGATGCCAGCGGCAATGACGTCTATGGACGTTGTTTTCCTTGCAGGAGGTGCCCTTGTGGAGCTCTAGCACCTACAATACTTTGCTTTGTGGTCTCCGGGTGAAAACCTAAGATCGGGCTTGCCTGATCGGATGGCGGTGTTGTGTCCTCGACAACACTGCCTCCTTGGAGGCGCCATCTTGGAGACCCAAACGACTGCTTCAGTTGCTGCGTGTGGTTGAGGATGGTTCACGTGGTGGTGGTGGTGTGGCCTGCTCAGGACCGAGGGTGGTGTGTTGTTCTTCAGGTGTTTCTCTTCGGTTGTCCTACGTGTGGTCTCCGGCCTGCTACTATGCAGGCTCTTGGTCTCGTCTTGATTCACCTTTGCTGAATGACGACGCAATGATGCCTCCTCGACTTGCTAATCGTCTTGAACTTCCGTGGCGGAGCTCTCAGTCAAGGTTCGTGTTAAGCTTTGGCACTCGTTGATTGTGTATGCTCCTATGTTGTGTCGTGCGGTTTGATACGCACGCCGGTGCGGTGCGTTAGGCTATTAGTAGAGTCTTGGTATTGTGATCCCTCGACGTACCCCTCATCTACCTGGTCCTGTTAGTCTGCTAGCTATGTCTTGCCTTATGCTGCGCGTCCTGTTCCTCTCCTTTTCTTGTAACACTTGTTACTTGCCTGGTTTTCGGCTCGGTTTTCCTCATAAAAGGGGTCAATTTGTTAAGATTTTCGATCCGGTTTTCCTTATAAACTGGATCACTCTCCTAGCACTATGGCCACTTTGAGCAATATATTCAGGTGGAGGGACTCCTCCCCCGGTGATTCTCAAAAAAAAGACTAGAAGAGCACTTTCGTACACACATACATACTATTCGACCACTATCCAAACCGGTTATGTGTAGCCCGTGCTATTGTCTTCCAACTGTTGCACCAATAGACCATAAACCACCTCACTTCCTCATGGTGTAGTAAGTACCACATGTGGATCCATCATAAAGCTCTATAGATAACCTGCAAAAAAGTGAATCTTTGTTGTGTTAAACACAGAATCATTTCTACAGTTCTAAATAGCACAAAGCAATGCACATACTCTAACACGGATTCACATCGTAGTCTTAGGATCCACCCCAACTAACCAGTTACTAAACAAATTTGACATGCTAGTAGGTGGAGGTATATTAAATGACACATGAATTGTAAAGCATGCCAAAAATGATGAATTGTCTCCTCTTGATCATAGAAATAACATTGTTTACTACCCTGCCATCTGCACTTAGCTAAATTGTCTTTAGTAAGAATCACACCTCTATGCCGAAATCATATGAAAATCTTAATCTTTAAAGGAACTTTGGTTTTCCAAATATGAATTGAACCGAAAACCGGCCCAACATTAATCAAGTCTATGTACATTGATTTAACTTTAACTGAAAACACTCTAGAAGCAGTCAACCTCCATTGGAACATATCATGCTCATTAGATAAGGTGACCTTCATCAGCCTTTTAACTACGTGAAGCCAAGCAATCCATCTGTCCCCAACCTGAGCCCACCTGTACTGGACATTTAAGGGGACCGGCCCAATATCGTACTAACATAAGCCTCCTTGTGTTGCACAGTACTATAAAGCGTTGGGTATTGAAGGGCTAGAGGTTTATTCGCCAGCCAAATATCCTCTGAAAATCACGTAGTGCGCCCATTTTCAATAATGAATGTACCCCTATTGAAGGAGGCAACCTTAGTCCCCATCAAACCCTTCCAAAAGGGTGAGTCATTTGATTGAGCCATTAATTGTGACAAGGTCTTAGAATGTAAATACTTTTTTTGGGGTGGGGGGGGGGGGGAGGGGCCGGACTTCCGATGTTACACAATAGCTTTATCCACACTCCACCCTCCTTAGTGCATAAACAGTAAAGCCATTTACTAAGCAAACATGTATTTTTTATTTCAAGATTCTCAATACCCAGAGCAACTAATCCTTAGGTCGACACAATATATCCCACCTTGCTAGGTGATATTTTGTCTTATTCTCACCACTCTACCAAAATTAATGAGATGCATAGAAATCAAATCTTTTCCGCATCCCTATGTTTACTTCGAAGAAGGGTAGCATGAACATAGACGAACTCGTAAGCACCGAGTTCACGAATACTAGCCTACCACCATACGACATAAATTCCCCTTATCAACAACTAACTTTTTTTCACATCTGTCCCCAATGCACTTTCACTCTTTGTTTGTTAGATAACGGTGACGAATCGGTATCCCTGGATAACTAAATGGGAGAGAACCAACCTCACAGTCAAACAACTGTCTATAATTAATCTCTTCCCCTTCGGTTCTTCCAAAGAAAAAACAGTTCACATCTCAATATTAATTCAAATATTCATATGCCATACAACTGCATTTCAATAAATTATATTACAACAGATTCTAACAGCAACCAGCGCACAGGGTACAATCTACTACTCCGTCTCATAATGTAAGACGTTAGTGTATTATCAAAAATGTCTTATATTATGAGACAGAAACGTCTTACCTATGGGACGGAGGAGTAGTATATAAAATCTATTAGTGCAGTTACAAGCAACGTGACTGCATTGATCCCTGTATAACTGGACAGTACAAATATTCTGGAGCGGAACTCTTCTTTTCCGCCCACCACGATCTGAATTCTGAAGTCCACTACTCTATATTGGGGATCAACTCCTCACTTACAGCAGCTGGCATGCTAGTATTTGAAGATTGCGTCGCTGTTGTACAGCTGGTCGACGAGTACTGCTGCGTGGTAACCCCGGACCCAACCGTGGTCGTGCTGTCGCCGTACTCCATGGCGGAATCTCCGAAAGGCTGCAGGTACACGGCCACCGGCATCTTGGGCGGCAGCACCGGCATCCTGAACTTCTTTGACTGCAGCGCCTCGGCGGCCTGCCTCATCGCCGGCCTCATCTTCGGGTTCGGGTGCGCGGGCCACAGCCCAACGGCCACCACCCTCTCCATCTCCCACCGGTCGAACACGCCGCCGAGGCGCTCGTCAACGGCGTCGAGGGCGGCGCCCCTGCCGTAGAGGTCCCACACCCACTCCAGCAGCCGGAACACCTGGCCGTCCCTCGCACCGGCGCTGGGTGGTCGCCGCCCGCAAACGATCTCCAGCAGCGTGACGCCGAAGCTGTACATGTAGGACTCGGTGGACGCCTTGCCGGTGATGACGCACTCTGGGTCGAGGTAGCCCGGGGTACCAGCCATGGCGGTCATTGTCTGCAAGCTCATGCCGTGGTCGATGAGCCGTGACAGGCCGAAGTCAACTAGCTTGGTGTTGAAGGACTCGTCCGGCATGATGTTGCTCGGCTTAATGTCACCATGGACGACGCATTGATCCCATTCTTGGTGGAGGTAGAGTACGGCAGACGCCAGTCCAAGAATGATCTGGTATCTGATAACAAAATTAAGGGCACAATCAAGCAAAAGATTTCATCCGAGCACTCCCACTATGAATGCCGCTAGAATGTCCAATCCAAGAATTAACTCTACAAAAGAAGGATGTGCCTCTATTTTATCATCATCTAGCACTGCTTGACTTGCTTTCATAGCTTTTAGTCGTTTACGAGTGTGGACCGTATATGAAAAATCAGATTTGTATTCTTGAGTCTATGTTTAGGTGTCAAAACTTCACCCAAACATGTAGGTTATTGGTTTTTTAATTTTTATTAGAAGTGCAAATGAAGTCTAAAAAACATCAAACTTGACATTATGTCATTATATGATCCCTAAAGCCGGAGGTAAAAATTTGAGAAACTTTTGTAAAAGTTGTGACGTAAACTGCCTAGAAATGGAACCATCTCCAAGGAAAAATCATAGTTTCAAGAGGGAATAGGTCAAGTTTGAAGGCTAGGTGATTGATGCTTCATCTGTTCCTTGAAAAAAATTCTACACAATATATACCATGACATCTTCCATGTCAAAATTAGAATTTTTTTCGAGGTCCGTTTGCTATATTTAATTCATCAAGTGCATTTTTGTAAGTATTAGTGAATATAATTAAAATTTGAATTACAAGTGCATGAAAAGTTGGTAAAATAGGGTTGAAAGATCCTATTTCTATTCTTGAGTCTATGTTTAAGCCATCCCCAAAAAAGTAAAGAAATTTCAAACATTAGGGTGCCAAGACTTGACCACAAAGATGGAGGTTATTGATTTTTTAATTCTGAAAATATGAACAAATTCTAAAAAACATGAAATTTGGGATGGTGTCGTTATATGACCCCTAGAAAATGTGGTAAACTTTTGAGAAGGGTTCATAAAAGTTGCAACTCCTAGAAAGAATTGTGGTTTCAAAAGGGAATAGATCAGGTTTAAAGGTGAAGCGATCCCTGCTTCATCCGTTGCCCATGCATTTTTTTTCTACATTCAAAATACACCATTACATGACACATGTGAAAATTTAGCATTTTTAGAACCCATTTGCTATATTTAAGTCATTAAGTGCATTTTCTAGAGATTTAGTTAATATAATTCAATTTTTAACTGCAAGTCCGTGAAACAGTTCAAGAAAATGTTTTAACAATTCCTATTTGTGTTTAGTGAGTCTATGTTTAGGCCTTACACAAAAACGGAAGAGAAGAAAGAAAAAAAGGAAAGAAAGAAAAGAAAAGAGGAGAAAGAAAAAACAAACCATGTGCATTTTCAGAGACACTCGGTAAAGACACCCTTCCATGGATGATACCTCCCCATCGTTTCATTCCCATAGGAATCCCCACAGATCCAATGGTTGTCTATTCCTCTCTCCCTCTCCCTCCTCTCTTCTCTCTCTCCCTTCTATATCAATTCCTCTCTCTCTCTCTCTCTCCCTTCTCCCAATCCCCGCTCTATTCTTGAGACGACGTCGCCGAAGACCATGCGGGCATGATGTCGCTACCACTGCCAAACATCTAGGCCCACCTCCTAGAATTTCACCCGCGGTCGTGTCACTCGCTTGACCTTGCTACTCACTCTCATCTTAGAGCCAGCCCTCCTCAGGGGCCAGCAATGCCCAGAGACAGCGAATAGACGTGCACGCACGGCCATAACCTCTCTCCTCATGGGGCAGCGACGCGCGGTAGCAGCGGCCATCTTCGGCGTGTCCAGGGGCACTAAATCGCGACGGCCTTGTCCTAATGGAGATGGAGCTTAGCTGGGCTTAAACCGCTTCCATTGAGCTCGATGGCGACCCCGCGACCGCCGCACTCTATCTGTGTCGCACAACCGAAGATGGACGAGGGGATCCTTACCTGCCGCCAGGCATCCTGGCGACCCCGTGTAGGATGGTTGGGCTAGGCTTAGGTCGCCCGTGTATTCTTTAATTACGCTAAAGTGATTTGCCAAGTGTAACACTCAGCAAACCCCTCAACTTTTGCCGAGTGCAACACTTGGCAATCTACCGCTGTGGCCATGACAATGGCACCATTCGACTCTATTCCGTCTAGACTATTTCATTGTCGAGTGCCTTTCTTTTACACTCGGCAAAAGAGTTTGGGAGTGCCCGAGCAGAAGTTGAGCCAAGTTCCCTTTGCCGAGTCTAACACACTCAGCAAACCTTTTGCCGGGTGCATTTGTCCCATTGCCGGGCAATCGGTAAAGTGCCAAATTCTGGTAGTGAAAAAAGCAAGACAGGCTATTATTGGGAAAGCCTAAGAAATATCAAAACCGCATAATAAAATAAAAGTAATACTCCGTTGCTAAGAAAAGCTTAATCAAGAAATAGCATCGACCAAGAATTTAGATATCAATGGACTCGATCAAAGCTAGAAAAAGACAGCTCGAATGATACGACGATTTTTCTAGTCCATAATAAGAGCATCTCCAACAGGTGCCTAAAAAGAGCTCCGCGCACTAAAAGTTTAGTTTTTTGGGCGCCGGGCAGCTCCAGCAGAAGCTGTAGCGCTAAAAGTTTTTGGGCGCGCGCTGAAAAACGCTATCGCGCGCAGCATATTTTGGGCGCCGGATTGCGAGCGCTTCACAATTTACACTGTCTACTTTTTGGGCGCGCGTTTTTGGACGCTTGCCAAAGCAAAGTTGGTACCGGCACGTTAAAAATGCTACAGCGACGCGCTATAATATTTATTGGGCGCGAAACTTTTGTGCGGCCGTTGGAGATGCTCTAAGTGTTAGCCAAAAGTTAGGCTCATTTAGTCCGGGTAGAAAAGTAAGTAAAGAATGCGACTCGAATGACATGGATGTGCACTTGGCTCAAAGCATGCGTACCTAACTTGCCAAGTCAGGACGTCGTTTTTGGTGTTGCTGTAGAGGTACCCATCGAGGCTGCCGTTGTGGACGAGCTCGTAGACCAGCAGCAGCCGCCTGCGGCCATGGCACCAGCCGATTAGCTGCACAAGATTCCGGTGACGCAGTCTGCTGATGATGGTGACCTCCGACCTGTACTCCTTCCTCCCCTCCAACGACGCCCCTCGCAGGAACACCTTGACGGCGACATCGCGGCCGCCGAGCTCTTTCATGTGGCCCCGGTACACCGACCCGGACCCGCCCTGCCCCAACCTCCCTTCCTCCGCGAAGTTCCTCGTCGCCGCCGCTAGGCTGGCGTACGGGATCGGCCGGGGTCCCGTGCTGGAACCGAACTCATCGCCGTCGGCATCGAGGGAGTCCGGAGTCATGTCGCCGGCGAGCATGTCTTTGTCGTCCGGTTGCCTGTTTCTCCTGCTCGCACGACGTAGCAGCGCCGCCACGGTGACCGCGAGCAGGAGCACTAGTACGGCTGCGGCGGCAACCCCGGCTATGAGTGGTAGGGTGGCCTTCTTGGTTGACGAGGTAGATGGGAGGGCCGTGTAGTTCCTTGTCTGGAGCGTGGAGTGGAAGGACCACGAGAGTAGAGTGTGATAGCTGCCGAAGGCATCACCGGTGGCCGCCGAGAAGCCTAGCGCGACCTGCTCCGGCAGCAAGCTTCGCAAGTCGACGGTAGCGCCGAGGGCATACTCGGCGCCACTGACGCGGAGGACGACGTCCAGCCTCGCCGTGGCGTAGTCGTAGTTCACCGTCGAAGACATCACGCCGGCGTCCACAAGGCTGCCTTCTGGCAAGATCCTGAAGTTGCCGCGTGAGTCGACGTTGTTGACGTCTACGCCGATGTGCCGGCTGCTGGGGTCCCACGCGTCACGGTGGGTGTCGAACTCCACGGCGACGAAGCTGGCGCTGCCGGAGGCGTTGGCCGAGATCGCCGTCGTCGTCCCGTTCTTCGGGGCATGTTTCTCGTCGAAGAGCCCAAGGCAGCCGTCGTAGGACTCCTGCGGCAGTTCGGGCATGTAGGGCCGACGAAGAACGTCATGCCGTGCCCGGGGGTGCTGCTCCGGCCAGGCAGAGACTGGATGGTGAAGTTGAAGCTCGTGGTGAAGCTGGCCGTCTCGCCCGTGACGCCGTCCCAGAGCTGCGCCGCCTGCTTGTACAGAACGCGGCCCCTTGCTCGACCGCCTGCCTCGTCGCCGACGAGCTCAATCCTGCCGTCGGTGACCATCGCGTCATCCTCCTCTCGGAAATCACCGGAGCTGAAGGAGTTGTAGTTGAACGAGATGGCGGTCGCATGATGGACATGTACACCGAGGAGCAAGAAGCACAAGACGAGGAGATCGCTACTTGAGCACAAGCATAGCTTCAGCTCAGCCATTGCTGTTGCTCCGAGTTCTGATCGAGGACTCCACTGGCAATAGTGGCGCACGCACGTGCTAACATGCCCCCTTTCTAGTTGTAGATGTAGATAGACATAAAAGTCTGAACCACTGTAAGTGACATCTTAGGCCCAGCCGCCCAGGACAACAATAGTAATGTGCGTACAGCACGAACGTTCAAGGAGAGTGACAAGTGGACTAGCATGCGTACCATATCCTTCGTTGCGTCCACTAGTCCGGCCGATCGGCATCATCTTATCAAGTTTCTCGGAAGAGAACGACGTCCAGGCCAGGCCGACAAATATTTTGGACTGTTACACCGTTATTAACATTTTTCTAGGGAACTGTGCCATTATGTTTACTACCAAGAGTTCAGTCAGAACAAATACAGGTGGAATACATGCAAGAGACATGGACGGGGGCCCAACTACTTGAATTTCTGAGTTTCCCTTGTTCCAGGAAAACTCGGTGAAAGCGAATCTCGGCAACGTATTTGCCGAGGATTTATTTTTAAAACTATGATGATTTTTATAGCAAATTCGGAAACTATACACCTTAATGCAGAAAAATCAGAAGTATCACCCTGTTGGCTTCATGTTGGCCGAAGAGAGACTTTTCGGCCAACTGTTGCCCAAAAAGTACTTTTCGGCCAACAGTTGACCAAAGAGTCCCTCTTCGGCCAACACCTGCTCTACTGTTTTAGAAAATTCATATCAATTAGGATTTTTAGTATTTTAATTTGATTCTTTTTGCATTAGATTAGAAATTTTATGAAGTTTATGTAGATATCAAGTTTGACTAGATTTGAAAGTTTGAATTTGAATTTTTATGAATTTGCTTAAATCATTAGATTGCCTATAATTTGAGTTAGGAGTATTTTTTTCAGATGGTTCTTTTTGTTAGTGGTTCTTTATGACTTTGTTTATCAGTAGTAATTAATTGGAGAATTTTATAATTATTTAAAATTAGGTTTTTATGAAAACAGTCATGTTTTAGTGTTTTATAGGTTTTATGCCATTTCTTTTAATTTTAATTGCTTTAAATTGTTTTCTTTATTTTTTGACATATTCTTTTAGTTTCTGTTAAGTTATTAGTAGATATTTTATTTGTAGTATTTTTTGTATTTTATTTCTTTTATCCTTCATTTTCTTTCCCATCGATCTTTCCCTCCATTTTCTCCCGCTATTTTCTTTGCCGCCATTTTCTCCCGCCATTCTTTGCTGCCATTCTCTCCTGCCATTTTCTTTCCCGTCATTTTATTTGCCATCATTCTCTCCCTCCATTTTCTCACGCCATTTTATTTCCTGCCATTCTCTCTCGCCATTTTCTTTCCCGCTATTTTCTTTCCCGCCATTCTCTCCCGCCATCTTCTTTCTCGCCATCTTCTTTCTCGCCATGTTCACTTCTCAACTTATAAAATGAGCATCATGTTGTCCACGACCGTAGATAACACCGTCTGACACGGTCTGTGTCTCCTGCGTCGGTGCTGCTGGTAGGGTGTGAAACACTGTCTAAGAGAAGTCATAAGTGTTTGCAGCTTCGTCATCATCATCGGAGAGTGTTTCACACCTATGACTTCTCTCACACAGTGTTTCACACTCCACATGAAGGCATCATAGTTATCCTCCGTCGATGCAGCACTCCTTAGTGTGGCGGGAGAGAATGACGGGAAAGAAAATGGCGGGAGAAAATGGCGGCAAAGAAAATGGAGGGAAAAAGATTGCGGAAAAGTATTTTTTTTTCATGTATAAAACGGCAATGGTTGTACAGGATTTATAAGGAACTTTTAAATATAAACTCCTATGAAGCTCAAAACAAGTTTTCTAGTAGGATAAAAGAAATAAAATATAAAAAAATACTATAAATAAAATAGCTACTGATAACTAAACAGAAACAAAAAGAATATGTTAAAAAAACTAAAACAGTAGAGCCGGTGTTGACCGAAGAGGGACTCTTTGGCCAACTGTTGGTCGAAAAGTCATTTTTGGCCAGCGGTTGGCCGAAAAGTCCCTCTTCGGTCAATGGTAGGCCGAAAAGTCCCTCTTCGGTCAATGGTAGGCCAAAAAGTCTCTCTTCGGCCAACAGGGGACCGACAGGGTGATACTTTTGATTTTTCTAGATTAGGATGTATAGTTTCCGAATTTGCTATAAAGATCATCATAGTTTCAAAAAAAAAATCTTTGCGCGGCCCCTACCCTTCCGTAAATGTCACTTCGCCAAGAGCCGTCTTAAGGGGACTCTGGCAAACCCTTTGCCAAGCCCTAGGTGGCGCACTTGACGGGCCATATAGAGACAGCGGCAGCCTGCACGTGGCAGGCCACTTTGCCGAGAGCCTCATAGATACTCAGTGAATTCGGAAGCCCCGGGGCACGACACATGGTGCCCAAAGTATGCCGAGATGTCATCTTCGCTGAGTATCTACGGCGGGCATACTCAGCAAAGATGGATGCAAGAGTAGATGACACGTGGAGATCGATGTTTGCCGAGATTGTCGGCATTGTACTCGGCAAAACGTGTGTCTTATGGGTGACTAACGTCTGGCACGACAACTTCACTGACATTCTTTCTGCAGCACACGGCAAAGGCCGGCACAGTCTGCGGAGTACACACTCTGTATCTAGGCAAAAATTTCAAGTTCTTGACATTTGCCGAGTTCCGTCCTCGGCAAAGATCTGTCAAGTAAAATCTCAGGTTGTGATGTTTGTCGAGATCCGCCCTATCCAACTCAGCAAAGAGTCTACGGATGTGCCCCCCGGGAAGGCGGGAACTTTCGCTAGTATCACACGGATTTGCATGAGCTTCTTCTGGGTAGGAATGGCTTGGGCCAATGGCCGGAGCTGCGCTGTCGCTTGGGAGGTAGTTTGCATGCACAAGTGGTCTGGCGGTCTTAGGCTACCGAACTTGAGATGGTGGAACATCGCGCTGCAGGTGAGGCAGCTTTGGTCGAAGCGTGTTGATGGGGCGAGGCCTTGGAAGGAATTTGACATAAAAGTGCCACCGGAATCCCTTGCAACTTACAGATCTGCAGTGTTAGTTCACGTGGGGAACATCGGATCTGCCTTCTTCTGGGAGTATCAAACCGACAGTGCGTGGTCTCAGGATGTTGGGTGTGGCATGAACGCCAACGAGCTAGTGCAGTACCTTGCCCTTTGGAAATGTGTTTCGGTCATTACCTTGCTGCTGGAGGTGGAAGATGAAGCTAGCTAGATGGGCCCGGGAGCCACCTGGAAAATTCTATGGAGTGGAGAAAGATCTAGTAGGATGGTCATATTGGATTGTCGTGTCTAGTACGACGAGATTTGCCTCACAAGTAGCGGTGTCACACCCTACCCCTATGAGCACCTCATCATCGACTGAAATGTCTCCTCCCATTGGATGTGCATCGCCGGAAATCCTGAAATAAATCCAGGATTAAATACGAGCACCAGTATTTGAAACCTGATGGACTGGGGATACCACGGTCACTCTAACCATCCAATCACCGGAGATACCACAGTCCTTCTAACTATCCAACCATAAATTGATTCACGAAAATAACAACACTCTAAGGGGTAAAGGTGCATTACCAGGACCAAGACCCTGGTGGTTTCTGGATATGGTTTGGTACATCATTTTTTCTCAAAATTCTGCAGCATCTTTTTCCCCTCAATTTCCTTCTTCAGAGTTCAGCATAAATTCTTCAGATCTCGTGCTGCCTGCACGAGATTTACAATTAAATAAAGGAAAATAAAGAAGTCCACGGGCCATCCAAAAACTGGGCCTGGGCTGCTCGCCCGTTCTCTCTCTAGACGTCCCCAAATCCCTCCCCTTCGCTACCACTCTCACAGTGTCACTGCTGCACAAGTCAAGTCAAACTTCAAATCCCCTTCCCTCCCACTGCCGCGAGCCTCGCCAACCGCCGGCCATGGAGGACGCGGCGGCGGCGGCGGCGGTCACCCCCGAAATGCAAGTTAGGAAGAGGCCCGGACCTGTCCGAGCCGACGGCCGGCAGGATCCGCCGCCGTCGGGGGGCCTCGACCTCATCAGCCGCCTCCCCGACGCGGTGCTCGGCACCGTCGTGTCTCTCCTCCGCACCAAGGACGGCGCGCGCACGCAGGCCCTCTCCCGCCGCTGGCGGCCCCTCTGGCGCTCCGCCGACGCGCCGCTCAACCTCGCGGCGGCCCCCGACCTCGCGGGCGACGACGGTTCGCGCGCCGCGCTCGTCTCCAGGATCCTCTCCGGCCACCCCGGCCCGGCCCGCCGCCTCTCGCTCCGGCTCGCCCTCGCCCTCTCCCCCCGCAGCCAGGGCGAGGCCGACGGCTGGTTCCGCTCGGCGTCGCTCGCCGGCCTCCAGGACCTCGAGGTCACCAACCTGGAGTGGGGGAGCCACTACCCGCTGCCGCCGCACCCGCTGTTGCGCTTCGCGCCCACGCTATGCTTGCTCAGGCTCGGCGGCTGCCGGTTCCCATTCCCCGGCCAGGCCTCGCCGCCGCCGAGGTTTCCGCGCCTCAAGCAGATCATGCTGTTCGATGTACGCATCTCGGAGGACACTCTGCAAAGCGTCATCTCCAGCTGCGCTGTTCTCCAAAGCGTCTCGCTGCACAACATGAGCTTCAGTCGCCTGTGCATCAGCTCGCCGACTCTCAGGAGCATCAGCGTCGAAGGTGTCTTCACCTTCCGGGAGCTGGTCATTGTCGACGCCCCTTGCCTCGAGAGGTTGCTGCCGATTTACCCAAACGGTGGTCCGGCGACCATACGGGTAATCCGGGCTCCTAGGCTGGAGGTACTTGGTTTCTTGTCTCAAGGCATATCCAGGCTCCACCTTGGAACCAGTCTTTCAGGTACTAGCAAGGATAGTAGCACATTCAGATTTCTTTATATGCAGCCTACTGTATTATTCTGATATCACACACACTTGGTTTCCTTTTCTCCAGAGAATGATTGCTGTCACCATGACAACCAAAATGCGCACGCTGAAGATTTTGGTTCTTGAATGTGCTCAGAATCTGGATTTTGTTGTTGACTTCCTCAAGTGCTTCCCCTGCTTGGAGAAGCTCTATGTCATTGTGAGTGTTGCTATCTGTTGCTACAAATGTCAAAACATCAGCAGTTCAGACTTATGATACAGTGAAGTACAGTAGTACATACTGTAGGTGCTAATTTGTTATCAATTGCTTAATATCATTTTTTTTCTATCCCCAGTTCAGTGAAGGAAAGGATATGAATATTGCGCCGAAGTATGATCAGCTTGATCCAATTGAATGCCTTGAACTCCATCTAAAAGAAGTGGTGTTGAAGAATTACTGTGGTGGTCATAGGCTATATATGGACTTTGCCAAGTTCTTTCTTTTGAATGCGAAAGTGCTAAGGAAAATGGAAATCGGAGCCCGTTACAGCTACAAGTCCAACTGCAACATCGACGACTGGATGTGTTATCTACGTAGGCAGCTACAAGTGGAGAATAGAGCTTCCAAAGATGCAAGCGTTGAAGTAAAAGTTAATAAATTCACTCGCCACGTACGTACTCACGATTTGTCAGTGGACGATCCTTTTGACTGATCCTTGTGTGGATCCTCCAAGTGTGTTTGATTGTGCCCTTGCTTGTATGTCTAGTGTTGTCACGTCCTTGTGATGTTCTCTAAAATGGTCTGCTAACTTCATAAATGGAACGCTTTGTTATCCACGCTTTGTCTTCCTATCGCCGCATAATGCTAAAATCATCCCCTACCAATATGCGAAGAGATTTTGAACCACAAATCCGAGCAAGATTCGTAAGGAAGTCAGATTTAAGCTCGGGCGTGCTGCCCCATAAATAATCAAAAGAAGCCATCACTTCTTGATTGAAAATGAAACCTTTTTTGAGAAAGTACCCGTATTCTTTTTTTTTTTGCATCGAAAAGTACCCGTATTCATAAACCAGACGTACACCATACAAACACGAGTACAAATGATGTACGCCATACATCAACCACAGATACAACCCAACAGATGTCCAACCAAATCGGACAGAACACCTTGAAAATAACAGAAATCATGCACAAGTCCCTGATCTCTTGTTCATTTTCCCTCCTCCAGCCAGGATGAACCCACACCTCTCGGAGCAAGGCGAAGCCGGCG
This sequence comes from Triticum urartu, assembly GCF_003073215.2. Classification (NCBI taxonomy): domain Eukaryota; kingdom Viridiplantae; phylum Streptophyta; class Magnoliopsida; order Poales; family Poaceae; genus Triticum; species Triticum urartu. Next base: position 573,286,997 of record NC_053022.1, on the reverse strand, counting down.
GACCAAAGACCATGGGCATCAGGAGCACCATCGCCATAGCTTGGCATTGTGAGGCGCATAAAGATGATGTCATGACGGACGGGAACCAGGCACTAGTAGAAAAGGGGGCAAAGGTTCAGGCCGGGTCAGCCCATTAGTCCCGGTTCAGTCCAGAACCGGGACCCATGGGGGCATTGGTCCCGGTTCGTGAGCCCAGGGGGCCGGCCGGGCCACGTGGGCCATTGGTCCCGGTTCGTCTGGACATCTTGGTCCCGGTTGGTGGGACGAACCGGGACCAATGGGTGCTATCACGGAGTCTCAACATTGCCACCTTATGACGCAATGGTAGAACTTCAAAGTCAAGGCGGCTGTCGGCTCTGTTCGACCTCCTGAACCCGGCGCAACTTTTCACTGTCGTCCGATTCCAGAAGGATATGCTAGGGTGACGGTGGACGAAATAACGGAGGGATTTGAGGACCTCCAGCTTGACCACCCTATCGATGAAGGGGAGACTAGGCTGGGTTCTGCTCAGAAGACTCCATGCTTATGGCGGAAGGAGCTCATCAACCTTCCGAACTAGACGTCTCCGCCTCCTCCTCCTCCTCCGGCGAGTCAGGGCACTCCGCCTCCTCCACCGCCAACTCCTCCGGCGAGTGACGATCAGGGCACTCGGCCTCCTTCTCTGGCGCGTGGCGACACTCCGCCTCCTTCTCCGCCTCGTCAGCAAGGGCGGAAGAGACCCGCCGCCGCTCCGGCTGCTCCGGCGCGTCATAGTCCTTCTCCTCTGCCTCGTAAGCAAGGAAAGAAGACAGCCGCAGCTGCTCCGTCTGCTCTGCCGGCGTCTAGCAGTACACCCAGAGGCGGGAGGCAATACAGATTCGGTCCTTCTCTGAAGACTCTAGAGAAGTTACCATACGAGATGACCCCGGAGGAGAACGCAAAGATCGCGCGAGACGAAGTGACGAACTTCTTTCAAGGGGTGAAAGCAAAGAAACATCCACCTCCGGAGGTAGATCCGGTGAAAGCGAAGCGCACTCTCGCTGCCCTGACAAAACCACCAAAGTCTCCACCAAAAGGCAACTATGAGCGCATTATTAGAAAGACATTTGTCGAAGCGGAGCGGTCGGAAAGTAATGTCAGTGATCAAAGGATAAAAGAACGACGAGCTGGGAAAAAAATTGCCCAACTGGGCGAACAAGCGAACCAATCGTGCCCCCCGCTCAAGGTGTCTAGCGACATCGTCACTAATGATCCGAGGATGGTGCCCGGTTATAGCAATCTTGGAGATTACCTGCCCGACGAGGTACATTACGATATCTTGGAGGTGGTACACAGATACGAGTACGGGTAGCCTCTCGTCAAAGATGAAAGATCTCTAACAACGATGATGTGAAGATTGCATGATTGGTACATGAAAACCTGCAGAGAGTCTGGGGGGGGGGAGGAATACTTTGACGCTGAGAGTTAGAAAGGAGCATGACCTCATTGGAATTGAACTGTTGAATGTTCCATTTGAGGAGTTCTTCCAGTTTTTCAATCAAAGGGTCCTCGATAAAACAACGGTCACTTGCTACTGTCTGTAAGTACTACTACTTCTGTCATTAAGTCTCTCTATATAGGTCAGCTCTTTCATTGCATGTATTTATAATTATCCTCACTATATTATGCAGATTGAAGATCGCCGAATTGAAAAAAAGACAAGTCGGTGATATTGGGTTCATTAACACAAATCTTATAGATGCAACTAAGGTTGAATATCATGCCGGAGATACCCAGGCCAACTTGCTACGATCGTTGGTAATAAATAAAAACAAAGATATAATACTCTTTCCTTACAACTTCAAGTGAGTGTTACTGTCTTGTGCATATTCGGTTTCCCTTATATATTAGTCCAGGTTATAGTAATATAATTGATGAGTTATGCATGCGTGCGCAGTTTCCACTATATTCTCCTAGAGATTAAGCTTGAGCAGGGTGTTGGAAATATGCCCTAGAGGCAATAATAAATTAGTTATTATTATATTTCCTTGTTCATGATAATCGTTTATTATCCATGCTATAATTGTATTGATAGGAAACTCAGATACATGTGTGGATACATAGACAATACCATGTCCCTAGTAAGCCTCTAGTTGACTAGCTCGTTGATCAATAGATGGTTACGGTTTCCTGACCATGGACATTGGATGTCATTGATAACAGGATCACATCATTAGGAGAATGATGTGATGGACAAGACCCAATCCTAAGCCTAGCACAAAGATCGTGTAGTTCGTATGCTAAAACTTTTCTAATGTCAAGTATCATTTCCTTAGACCATGAGATTGTGCAACTCCCGGATACCGTAGGAATGCTTTGGGTGTACCAAACGTCACAACGTAACTGGGTGGCTATAAAGGTACACTACAGGTATCTCCAAAAGTGTCTGTTGGGTTGGCACGAATCGAGACTGGGATTTGTCACTCCGTGTGACGGAGAGGTATCTCTGGGCCCACTCGGTAGGACATCATCATAATGTGCACAATGTGATCAAGGAGTTGATCACGGGATGATGTGTTACGGAACGAGTAAAAGAGACTTGCCGGTAACGAGATTGAACAAGGTATCGGGATACCGACGATCGAATCTCGGGCAAGTATCGTACCGCTAGACAAAGGGAATTGTATACGGGATTGATTAAGTCCTTGACATCGTGGTTCATCCGATGAGATCATCATGGAACATGTGGGAGCCAACATGGGTATCCAGATCCCGATGTTGGTTATTGACCGGAGAACGTCTCGGTCATGTCTGCATGTCTCCCGAACCCGTAGGGTCTACACACTTAAGGTTCGGTGACGCTAGGGTTATAGAGATATTAGTATGCGGTAACCCGAAAGTTGTTCGGAGTCCCGGATGAGATCCCGGACGTCATGAGGAGTTCCGGAATGGTCCGGAGGTAAAGAATTATATATAGGAAGTGCTATTTCGGCTATCGGGACAAGTTTCGGGGTCCCCGGTATTGTACCGGGACCACCAGAAGGGTCCCGGGGGCCCACCGGGTGGGGCCACCTGCCCCGGGGGGCCACATGGGCTGTAGGGGGTGCGCCTTGGCCTACATGGGCCAAGGTCACCATCCCCTAGAGGCCCATGCGCCAAAGGGACAAGAGGAGGGGAGAGTCCTAAAGGGGGAGGCACCTCCGAGGTGCCTTGGGGAGGATGGACTCCTCCCCCCCTTGGCCGCACCCTTCCTTGGAGGAAGGGGCAAGGCTGCGCCCTCCCCCTCTCCCTTGGCCCTATATATAGTGGGGGGGAAGGGAGGGCAACCATACCTAAGCCCTGGCGCCTCCCTCTCCCTCCCGTGACACATCTCCCTCCTCCCGCAGCGCTTAGCGAAGCCCTGTTGGAATCCCGCTACTTCCACCACCACGCCGTCGTATTGTTGGATCTCCATTAACCTCTCCTCCCCCCTTGCTGGATCAAGAAGGCGGAGACGTCGCTGCTCCGTACGTGTGTTGAACGCGGAGGTGCCATCCGTTCGGCGCTAGGATCATCGGTGATTTGGATCACGACGAGTACGACTCCATCAACCCCGTTCTCTTGAACGCTTCCGCGCGCGATCTACAAGGGTATGTAGATCCACTCCTCCCTCGTTGCTAGATGACTCCATAGATAGATCTTGGTGACACGTAGGAAAATTTTGAATTTCTGCTACGTTCCCCAACATAGGGACTAGTAACCGTCTTAGACTCGAGACGAAAAGATCCCCAGGAGTATGCGGACATGACTCAAATGCTCGAGAAGTAAGTTAAATCGATCATTATCCACCATATCAGCAACTTTATTCATTTCATGATATCAAGTAATTGTTTTCTTTGTCTGGCGGGGTTTGGAGAAAATTCACCAAAAAAGCTCCGGGACTGCCGAAGAAGCTGCAATTTAGACACCCGAAAGTAAGTACTATAGTAGCATGTTCCGCGCGTCTCCTAGTGATTCAAGCGCTAGTTTCATCAATACCATTTAGCATGCTTGCTTATCAGTTTGATTGACCTCTATTTCTTGTAAAGTGGTTGTGGCAGGATCAAGGGAATGATTTCTGTGGATACTACGTTTGCGAGTCCATCCGCCACATGACCTGTGAACGGGGGTACTCTGATGAACAATATGAAGTGTGTAAGCAATAATATTTACAATTTTATTTTATTACCATCATTTGTGTTGAGTTTCATTTATTCATATATATATATATGTATTGACCCCCTTCTTCAAATTAGATCTTTCGGATGCGGGATAAACTCCTACCACCAGATCGTATGCAAGCAATTCAAGAAGAATTGGCGGCATTCTTCCTTGACCATGTGATCGCTCAAGACGGAGAATACTATGTGGATCCTGTGTTCATATATAATTAGGAGATTATATTGTAAGAGATAATTATTGTATATATGTAGCCGGTAGTGTCGGATAGATATACGAGAACTTGTTGGTCGACAAATCTCTCGGAGAAGGAGAGGTGGTCAATATCACTTTTCTCTGTATGCATATGTTCATGACGATCTTCTGTTTCCTTCGTTTGCTTACTAGCTAGCTAGCGTGTCTAGTCCTCTCTATACGTATATAGTATGTAGCGTCGACCAAGCACGGGCATAAGAGAGGACACTTCTCTCTATTAATTAGCTAGCTAACACAATATATGGAACACCTAAATTAACCCCCCAAACCCCCCAAACCCCCCCCCCTTCGAAAAAAACAAAAACCCTAGCCCTTGTAATGCTGACGCGTGGACGCCTATTGGTCCGGGTTGCTGCCATCAATCGGGATCAAAGGCCCTCCTGCCTGGGCTCGCCGCACCGGCCACGTGGAGGCCCATCTGTCCCGGTTCGTGTAAGAACCGGGACTAAAGGGCCAGGGCATTAGTAATGACCCTTTAGTCCCGGTTCAACAACCGGGACAAAAGGCCCGTATGAACCGGGTCAAATGGCCCCTTTTCTACTAGTGAGGGGCGGGTCCCCGGGGCAAACCCCATGATCTCCTATCCTCGGAGATGCTATGAACTCCGACCACCATCAAAGAGAGGCAGTAGATCTGACCACCTGCCCACCACGATCCCCTGTTATCGATCAACCGCAGCAACCGAATCAGAGAACCTGGATCTCGATCCAAACCTCCTTCACACTGCTCCGCTAAGCACACACACTAGCTTAGAGGATAGGCATCCTCCCAAGACTCACAACGCAATCGGGGAACGACGTGGATTAAACCTTATTTCGACGTGTCGGCACTGCCACTGTTTGACCGCAAACACCAGGAGACGCTGCCAAAAGTCCCTATCTAAAATCCCAGTATCCCCCACTTCTCGACACCAAGCGGTCGGCAGAGGCGAGGGAGAACGATGGGATTGACCCACAGGAACCCCCTGTTGCGCCATTAATTTTTTTGCCGATGCACACTGTTGTTTCTGGATAGACCGAGAGAACCCTCTCTACTATCAATAATTTGAACATGAAACTTGACCACAAAGTCACCAACCTCCGTATCTGGAACCTCAAATTTAGTATAATTTCGATGCAAGATGGCCATTTATGCTCAATGCCATTATTAAGAAATTGGACCTAAGGGTGATAGCTTAATTGTGTCGCCAATTCACTTGGGTTAATAATTTACCCTCACCGATTTACGAATTGATGGATCATGTGTTGATGAGTGAGGCGTGGGAGCAGACATTTCCTTTGGTGATGGTTCGTGCTCTCCAGGGAAGTATCACTAGTAGAAAACAGGGCTTTGGTCTAGGCCGGGTCAGCCCATTAGTCCCGGTTCAGTCTAGAACCGGGACCAATGTGGGCATTGGTCCCGGTTTGTGAGCCCAAGGGGCCGGCCGGGCCACATGGGCCATTGGTCCCGGTTCATCTGGACCTTTTGGTCCCGGTTGGTGGGATGAACCGGGACCAATGGGCCTCGCTCCTGGCCCACCACCATTGGTCCCGGTTGGTGGCTTGAACCGGGACCATAGGCTCCCCTTTAGTCCCGGCTCATGTCACCAACCGGGACCAATGAGGTGCCTATATATACCCCTCGCTCGCGAGCAGAGCACCCCAGTGCTCTGTTTTTCTCTGGCCGAGGGGGAGAGGGCTTTGTGGTGCTCTAGCTCACCTCCTATGCACATGAGGTGTTCGATGGAATGCCCGAGCCACACTACTTAAGCTTTCTCCTCTCGAAGCTCGACCTCCAAGCTCCATTTTCCTCGAGATTTGTCTAGATTTAGCGGTCCGTCACGCCCCATCCCCGTCTTCACCGCCGTCGATCACCCGCGCCGATCTCATCACCGACACCACCGTGGTGAGCCTCTTGTTCTTATCTTCTTTCTGAAAGGAAAAATATTCTTACTTGTATGTTTAGATAGATACTTGCATCATTTTCTTACATTTATTATTGCATCTTATATAGTGCGATGGTTTTGGTATCCGCCCCCGTCGGCCCTCGTCCTGTCTATGATTCGGATGTGGTATGTATATTATATTTATAACTATTGGTTCATTTATTGTTTATGAAAATTATGCCGACCAACGTGACATAGATTTTATTTATCTAGGATGTATGTGAATCGGAAATGCCAACCGACCATATTGTCGAGAGGTTAAATTTAGTTGAAGAAGAAAACAATTTGTTGAAGGAAAAAATAAAAAAAAATTGAGGAGGAGAAGATGATATTGGAGTTGCATGTTGCGGATGTCGTCGATGATCACAAGATCAAGATGGATGCAATGCGCTTGAAGATTAGAAAGATTAGAAAATATGCCATTCATACCGAGGCTTGGTATCATTATGCCGTTGGATCAATTGTTACCTTGGTTGCGATTATGATCGCATTTGTTTTCGCATTGAAATGTTTTACATAGTTTCAATGTATGGTTTAATTAATTAGATGCTCTAGAGAGCTATATGTTGTTAGATGAGAACTATGTATGCACTTTGGTTTTAATGTGATGATGAACTTCTATTAATTTGGACACTTAATTATATATAATGCACGCAGATGAACCGACAATGGATGTACGGTGACAGACACACCCGCGAGTACATTAAGGGCGTGCATGAGTTTCTCGATGCGGCTGAGACAAACAAGCAGAATGGTTTTATGTGTTGTCCATGCACTGAATGTGGGAATACGAGGTCTTACTCTAACCGGAAAATCCTTCACTCCCACCTGCTTTACAAGGGTTTCATGCCACACTATAATGTTTGGACGAGGCACGGAGAAATAGGGGTTATGATGGAAGGCGGCGAAGAAGAAGACTACGATGACAACTATGTGCCCCCTGAGTACGGTGATGCTGCAACGGGGGGAGCTGGTGAAGATCAAGAGGAACCAGACGATGTGCCCAATGATGCTGCAACGGGTGAAGCTGCTGAAGATCAAGAGGAACCAGACGATGTGCCCGATGATGATGATCTCCGCCGGGTCATTGTCGATGCAAGGACGCAATGCATTAGTCAAAAGGAGAAGCTGAAGTTCGATCGCATGTTAGAGGATCACAAAAAAGGGTTATACCCCAATTGCGAAGATGGCAACACAAAGCTCGATACCGTACTGGAATTGCTGCAGTGGAAGGCAGAGAATGTTGTGGCTGACAAAGGATTTGAGAAGCTACTAAAAATATTGAAGAAGAAGCTTCCAAAGGATAACGAATTGCCCGACAGTACATACGCAGCAAAGAAGGTCGTATGCCCTTTAGGATTGGAGGTGGAGAAGATACATGCATGCCCTAATGACTGCATCCTCTACCGCGGTGCATACAAGGATCTAAACGCATGCCCGGTATGCGGTGCATTGCGGTATAAGATCAGACGAGATGACCCTGGTGATGTTGATGGCGAGCCCCCCAGGAAGAGGGTTCCTGCGAAGGTGATGTGGTATGCTCCTATAATACCACGGTTGAAACGTCTGTTCAAAAATGAAGAGCATGCCAAGTTGATGCGATGGCACAGTGAGAACCGAAAGAAAGATGGGAAGTTGAGAGCACCCGCTGACGGGTCGCAGTGGAGAAAAATCGAGAGAAAGTACTGGGATGAGTTTGCAAAGGACCCAAGGAATGTATGGTTTGCTTTAAGCGCGGATGGCATTAATCCTTTCGGGGAGCAGAGCAGCAATCACAGCACCTGGCCCGTGACTCTATGTATGTATAACCTTCCTCCTTGGATGTGCATGAAGCGGAAGTTCATTATGATGCCAGTTCTCATCCAAGGCCCTAAGCAACCCGGCAACGAAATTGATGTGTACGTAAGGCCATTAGTTGAAGAACTTTACAGCTGTGGAATGAAAACGGTGTACGTACATGGGATGAGCACAGACAGGAGGAATTTAACCTTAAGGCGTTGCCGTTCGTGACCATCAACGATTGGCCCGCTCTCAGTAACCTTTCAGGACAGACAAACAAAGGATACCACGCATGCACGCACTGTTTAGATGACACTGAAAGTATATACCTGGACAAATGCAGGAAGAATGTGTACCTGGGCCATCGTCGATTTCTTCCGACCAACCATCAATGTCGAAAGAAAGGCAAGCATTTCAAAGGCGAGGCAGATCACCAGAAGAAGCCCGCCATGCGCACCGGTGATCACGTGCTTGCTATGGTCAATGATTTACACTACGTAATCTTTGGAAAGGGTCCCGGTGGACTAGCTGTTCTGAATGACACTGAGGGACACGCACCCATGTGGAAGAAGAAATCTATATTTTGGGACCTACCCTACTGGAAAGACCTAGAGGTCCGCTCCTCAATCGACGTGATGCACGTGACGAAGAACCTTTGCGTGAACCTGCTAGGCTTCTTGGGCGTGTATGGGAAGACAAAAGATACACCTGAGGCACGGGAGGACCTGCAATGTTTGCACGAAAAAGACGGCATGCCTCTGAAGCAGTATAAAGGTCCTGCCAGCTACGCTCTTACGAAAGAAGAGAAAGAAATCTTCTTTGAATGCCTGCTCAGTATGAAGGTCACGACTGGCTTCTCGTCGAATATAAAGGGAATAATAAATATGCCAGAGAAAAGGTTTCAGAACCTAAAGTCTCATGACTGCCACGTGATTATGACGCAACTGCTTCTGGTTGCATTGAGGGGGCTTCTACCAGAAAACGTCCGATTAGCCATTGTGAAGCTATGTGCATTCCTCAATGCAATCTCTCAGAAGGTGATCGATCCAGAAATCGTACCAAGGCTAAGGAGTGATGTGGCGCAATGTCTTGTCAGTTTCGAGCTGGTGTTCCCACCATCCTTCTTCAATATCATGACGCACGTCCTAGTTCATCTAGTCGACGAGATTGTCATCCTGGGGCCCGTATTTCTACACAATATGTTCCTCTTTGAGAGGTTCATGGGAGTCCTAAAGAAATATGTCCGTAATCGCGCTAGGCCAGAAGGAAGCATCTCCATGGGCCATCAAACAGAGGATGTTATCGGGTTTTGTGTTGACTTCATTCTTGGCATTAACAAGATAGGTCTCCCTAAATCGCGGTATGAGGGGAGACTGACTGGAAAAGGCACTCTTGGAAGAGACTCAATAATATGCAGGGACGGATATTCTTGGTCTCAAGCACACTACACAGTTCTACAGAACTCTACCTTGGTGACCCCGTATGTTGATGAACACAAGAACAGTCTGCGCTCCAAACACCCGGAGCAGTGCGACGACTGGATTACATGTGAACACATCAGGACTTTCAGCAGTTGGTTGGAAACACGTCTCAGAGGTGACAACACTATTTCTGATGAGTTGTACTTGTTGTTCAGGGGACCATCTTTGACTGTATTGACTTACAAAGGATACGAGATAAATGGGAATACATTTTACACGATCGCCCAAGATCAAAAGAGCACCAACCAAAACAGCGGTGTCCGCTTTGATGCAGCAACTGAGAGCGGAAAGGATACATATTATGGTTACATAGTGGACATATGGGAACTTGACTACGGACCTGATTTTAAGGTCCCTTTGTTTAAGTGCAAATGGGTCAATCTGTTAGGCGGCGGGGTACAGGTAGACCCACAGTACGGAATGACAACAGTGGATCTGAAAAATCTTGGGTACACTGACGAACCGTTCGTCCTAGCCAATGATGTGGCACAGGTTATCTATGTGAAGGACATGTCTACCAAACCGAGAAAAAGAAAAGATAAGGAAGCGAATACATCATACGATGAGCCAAAGCGCCACATAGTTCTTTTAGGAAAAAGGGACATCCTGGGAGTGGACGGCAAGACAGACATGTCTGAAGATTATGAAAAGTTTCATGAAATTCCTCCCTTCAATGTCAAGGCTGACCCAAGCATCCTGATAAACAATGAAGATTATCCATGGTTACGGCGCAATAAGCAAATGACACAAGCGAAGAAAAAGTGAAGACTTTCTCCCGCAACTTTGTAACACACGAACATGCTACCATTGTCCGTTTTGTACATGCACATGCTATGTGGGTGAAATTATGATACCATCCCAACTTTCAACTTTTTAAGAGTTCATTTGAAATGCTTTCATGTCTTATGGTTCGGCCCTCGTAATACCATGACCATTAGTCCCTGGCCCATGCCAACTTTCAAACCGGGACTAAAGGGTTGGTCCTCGTTGCGGGCCGAGTTTAGTCCCACCTCGCCAACCGAAGGGGGCTCACACCGGTTTATAAGCCCTTCCCTCTCTGCTTTGTTGAGCTCCTCTCAAAGTGAAAATAGATGCCCTAATAGAGAAAAGTTTAACCTAAATTCATAGTGAATTTCTCTGAAATTCATAGAAATTTACTAGGAATTTAGGTTGAATTTTCTCTATAAGCGCATCTATTATCATTTTTTAGTAAGTTAATCACAAACTTGTGATTCAAACAATTTTAGAAGAATTCAAATTTTAACTATTCAAATTTGAAAACTAATGGCACTAACAGAAAGTTTATAATTTTTATAAAACTAATGGCACTAACAGAAAGTTTATAATTTTGCTAACCAAAAAGCAAACAGAATTAAAAATAAAAGCAAAAAACAAAAGAAAATAAATAATGCAAAAACAAATCAAAAAACAGGAAAAAACTATTTTTATAGTAAAGTTAATCACAAAATAAAATAAATAAAGCAACAAAGAAAACAAAAAAACTAAAAAAGTGTTTTCAAATTTGAAAACTAATGGCACTAACAGAAAGTTTATAATTTTTCTAAAACTAATAGCACTAACAGAAAGTTTATAATTTTGCTAACCTAAAAGCAAACAGAATTAAAAATTAAAGCAAAAAAACAAAAGAAAATAAATAATGCAAAAAACAAATCAAAAAATAGGAAAAAACTATTTTTATAGTAAAGTTAATCACAAAATAAAATAAATAAAGCAACAAAGAAAACAAAAAAACTAAAAAAGTGTTTTCAAATTTGAAAACTAATGGCACTAACAGAAAGTTTATAATTTTTCTAAAACTAATGGCACTAACAGAAAGTTTATAATTTTGCTAACCTAAAAGCAAACAGAATTAAAAATTAAAACAAAAAACAAAATAAAATAAATAATGCAAAAAACAAATCAAAAAATAGGAAAAAACTATTTTTATAGTAAAGTTAATCACAAAATAAAAGAAATAAAGCAACAAAGAAAACAAAAAAACTAAAAAATTATTTTCAAATTTGAAAACTAATGGCATTAACAAAAATTTTATAATTTTTCTAAAACTAAAAGCATAAAGAATTAAAAAATAAAGCAAAAAACAAAAGAAAATAAATAAAGCAACAAAAAACAAAAAAATGCCACCTAGTGGGCCACCACGGCCTGAATACGACTAGAAACCCTACCATGGGCCAGGATTCAGGCCCGCAGCAGGCCTAGTAGGCCCACAGGCATTGCAGTGACAGATTAGGCCCGAAAGCCTGCAGTTGAGAGGAGCTCGGGAGGGTGGGCGCAGCAGCGCTTATAAACCACTCCCGAGCCCTCTCAACTAGCGAGGTGGGACTAAACTTTTGGGCGCGGGGCAGCACAAGGCCATTGGTCCCGGTTGGTGGGAAGAACCGGGACCAAAGGGGGGCATTGGTCCCGGTTCGTCGCACCAACCGGGACCAATGGACCCCTTTGGTCCCGGTTCGCCTCACCAACCGGGACCAAAGGCCGCCGCTTCCCGCCCTTTGGGCTGCTGAAAAGAGGCCTTTGGTCCCGGTTGGTGGCACCAACCGGGACTAAAGGGGGGCACTGGTCCCGGGTTGAGCCACGAACCGGGACCAATACCTTTCCTATATAACCAAACACTTAAGAAATTTCCCCCACCCGCCATTCTTCTCTCCAAACGCCGCCAGGCTGCTGCGCTGCTCCTCGACGCCGGCTGCCCCGACGTCGCCGTCGCCTCCCCTAGCCGCCCGAGGTCGCCGTCGCCGCCCGCTCGCCGTCGCCCGTGCCCTCGCCCGACGCCGTCGCCGATCGCCGCCTTGCCCTGATGCGCGTCGCGCGCCCCGGCCCACCCGTCGCCGTCGCCCTGCCCCGCCCGTCGCCATTGCCCCTGCCCCGCCCGTCGTCGTCGCCCCGCCCTGCCCGTCGCCGTCGCCCCGGCCCTCCCGTTGCCGTCGCCCTGCCCGTTGGTCCGGCCGGCGCCCCTCCCCTATTGTTTTATATATTATATATGCTTGTGTATATTGCCTCTTTGTGTATATTATGTATATATGTCAGTATATGTATTGTGTATATTGCTTCTTTTCAGAATTTTTTTCATATATATGTTTGTATTTTGTATTTTTCTTTTTTATAAAAATGTATATATGTTTTTATGTTCTCTGTGTATATATGTTCATATATGCAAAAGTTAGGTTTAAATATTTAGAAAAGGATTATCTATATATGTTCTCTGATTTAGTACATTTTAGGTTACTTTCATTTTTAGAAAAGTTTTATATATTTAGGAGAGGAAAAAGGAAAATAAGAAGAGGAAAAAGGAGAAGAAGAGGAGAAGAAGAAAAGGAAGAGGAGAAGAAGAAAGGAATAGAGGAGAAGAAGAAAAAATAGAATAAAAAAAATTCTATTTTTTCTTCTTCTCTATTCCTTTCTTCTGCTCCTCTTTTTTTTCTTCTTTTTTTTCTTCGATGTTCTCCTCTATTCCTTTCTTCTTCTCCTCTTTTTATTTCTTCAACACGAGGGGGGGTCGATATAGCCCCCTCCCGATAGGAAAGTTTTATATAGAAAGTTACAATTTTAGAAAAGTTTTATATATGCAAAAGTTACAATTTCAGAAAAAGAAGGATAGGAAAGAAGAAAATAAGAAGAGGAAAGAAAGAAGAAGAGGAGAGGAAAAGAAGAGGAGAAATAAATAAGAAGAAGAAAAAAGAAGAAAAAGAAGAGGAGAAGAAGAAAGGAATAGTGGAGAGGAAGAGAAAATAGAATATTCTATTTTCTCTTCTTCTCCACTATTCCTTTCTTCTTCTCCTCTTTTTTTTCTTCTTTTTTTCTTCGATCTTCTCCTCTAGCTATTCCTTTCTTCTTCTCCTCTTTCTTCTTCTTCTTCTTCTTCTTCTTAATTTTTATCGGGAACGAGGGTGTCGAGGGTCGGGAACTAGGGTAGAGGGTTGAGGGTCGTTAAGGGGTCAAGGGTCGAGGGTTTCAGGGTCGAGGGTTCGAGGGTTCTATAGGGTCTAGGGATCGAGGGTCGAGGGTTCCAGGGTCGTCTAGGGGTCGAGGGTTCCAGGGTCGTCGAGGGTTCCAGGGGTCGAGGATCGCCGAGGGGTCGAGAGAGGTTTCCTAGTGTCAAAGTATTGAAGAAATCCATGGCTTCATCATTAGCCGAAAGTAACCAGGGCATGACGAAGCCCTCCAAAGTTATTTTGGAATGATGTCCCGGATAGGATAATTTGCCTTTTTGTATGAATTTCAGAAAAGGCCTTCCAAATAACGATATTTGGAAGGTGTTGCTAAACTTTGTACCAAAAAGCGAATTATCTTATCTGGGACTCCGTTCCAAAATAACTTTGGAGAGCTTCGTACCATCATGCACATGTTACTTTCGCCGAATGATGAAGACATGGTTTTGTTGAATCCTTTGAAACTAGGCAACCTTCCGACCCCTCGACGATCCTCTCGAACATGAGAGGAAGAACAGGATAAAAAAAGAAGAGGAAGAAGAAAAAAAAGAGAAGAAAGAATAGAGGAGTTCTTCTCCTCTATTCTTTCTTCTCCTCTTTCTTCTCCTCTATTCTTTCTTCTCCTCTCTTTTTTCTTCTTCTTCCTCTTTTTTTATCAGGGACGAGGGTCGTCAAGGGACATATAGATGTAGTGTCATCGTTGTCGATATATACCCCCTCTCGATAGCTTCAACACGTGGGGGGGGGGGTCGAGGCCACTAATTAATATACATGATTCCTTACTATGATTAGGTAGCTAGTTCTACGTTTGGCACTAATATATCCATCTGTCATGTTTGAATAATAATTTCCATGTTGTAAATATTTGTAGAAACTATGGACACCGCCCTAGACAAAGCAAAAGAAGCGTTGTTGAGGGACATAATCGCAGAAGGAAGTGATGTCGTCTCGTTGTTTCTCAACGACACCGATGGTCTGGAAAGAGAGGGTGAACAAGCTGGCTACGGTGACCTAATGCCGGTGCAAGAAGAAGAACATGAGGACGGCTCCGGTGACCCAATGCCGGTGCAAGAAGGAGACCGTGATGACGGCTCCGGTGACCGAACCGAGTCCGGCCAGGTATATATATTAGTTAAGCCTGTGCTGACTAGCTGATTGATGCATTCATTGTTTTGGTATGTACACATATTAATTAAGTCTTTGTTCTTTTTTCTAGCCCTCCGGATCGAGCACAACTTCGGTAAAGAGACGAGGCCCGAAGAAAAAGTTGAGCTCGGATGAAAAGTTTGAGATCATACAATCGCGCCCGACGGCCAACCGATTGAACCCCTCCGGACAAAGAGCGCATTTGTTACTCAGTGCGGGGTTCTGGTTAGGGACAAGATCCCGATAAGCATCCAGCAATGGTTTAAGCCGGCTACAGAAGACCCTAAGGTGTCTAATGTCAATGATATGCAGAAAAATGATCTTTGGACTGAGCTGAAGTCAAATTTCACCCTACCGCCAGAGGATAATCCAGAGAACCCAGTTAAAGAGCAATTAATCAAGTCTTTTGCTCTTAAGAGGATGGCAGAACTATTCAGGAGGTGGAAGAAAGAGCTGAATAAGTTTGTCGAAAATAATGAGACACCAGAATTCAAGGGCAGATATGACAAGATCAGAGATCACTGGCCCGTTGTGGCCCACAAGACATCGGAAAAGAGTAAGAAGATGTCGGCGACAAACAAGCAAAATGCTACGAAGAAGATGCTTCACCATCGCACGGGGTCAGGTGGCTACCTCGTAGCCCGGCCTAAGTGGGCCAAGACTGAGAATGATCTGGTTGATAAAGGGATCGAACCAGAGACAATTAGCTGGCCAGACCGTTGCCGGACTTGGTTCTTCGGGGCTGGCGGAACCTTGGACCCTGTAATAGGAAAGTGCATTTGGACGAACGATCAAATGGACATACCATTCAGGAAGCTTAAGCAGTATATCGAAGCAGCACATCAAGGGAAGTTCTTTCCAGACAGAGAGAACGACGAGCTCACAATGGCCCTCGGGAATCCTGAGCACCCTGGACGGACACGAGGCACGCCAGGCTCCATTCTGTGGAAGGTTGGGTTTCCGGACGCAGGCGGTTACAAATCCCATGAGAGGAGGAAAAAAGTGCAGCAGACCCAAATGCAGGCGCTGCAAGCAAGGGTAGACGCGATAGAGGAACGAGAAGCAAATCGCAACAAACGTACTGCCGAAGCCTCCCCCGAAGCTACCCCGCCATCTCAGCGCAGAAGCAGCGTGGCTTCCACCGAGCTGCTTCAGCCGGAGCATGCCTTGATGGCTCCTGCCAGCTATCCCGTGGATGCTATCACGGAGTCTCAAAATTGCCACCTTATGACGCAATGGATGAATTTGAAGGTCAAGGCGGCTGTTGGCTCTGTTTATCCTACTGAACCCGGCGCAACTTTTCACTGCCGGCCGATTCCAGAAGGATATGCTAGGGTGATGGTGGGTGAAATAACGGAGGGATTTGAGGACCTCCAGCTTGACCACCCTACAGGTGAAGGGGAGACTCGGCTGGGGTCTGCTCTGAAGACTCCATGCCTATGGCGGAAGGAGCTCATCAACCTTCAGAACTGGACGCCTCCTCCTCCTCCTCCTCCGGCGAGTCAGGGCACTCCGCCTCCTCCACCGCCTCCTCCTCCGGCGAGTGATGATCAGGGCCCTCGGCCGGCTCCTTCTCCGGCGCATGGCGGCACTCCACCTCCTTCTCCGCCTGCGCCCGAGCAGCCAGCCTCCTCCTTCTCCGCCTCGTCAGCAAGGGCGGAAGAGACCTGCCGCCGCTCCAGCTGCTCCGGCATGTCGTAGTCCTTATCCTCCGCCTCGTAAGCAAGTAAAGAAGACAACCGCTCCGTCTGCTCGGTCGGCGTCTAGCAGTACAACCAGAGGCGGGAGGACATACAGATTCGGTCCTTCTCTGAAGACTCCAGAGAATTTACCATATGAGAGGGCCCCGGAAGAGAACGCCGATATCGCGCGAACCGAAGTGGATGACTGGTTTCAAGGGTTGAGAGCAAAGAGACATCCACCTCCGGAGGAGAAGGTAGATCCGGTGAAAGTTATGCGCACTCTGGCTGCCCTGGCAAAACCACCCAAGTCTCTACCAAAAGGCAACTATGAGCGCATTATTGCAAAGACATGGGCCGAAGCGGAGCGGTCGGGAAGTACAGTCAGTGATCAAAGGCTGAAAGAACGACGAGCAGCTGGGAAACAAATTGCCCAGCTCGGCGAACAAGCGAAGCAATCGTGCCCCCCCCTCAAGGTGCCTAGCGACATCGTCGATCTGAGGATAGTGCCCGGTTATGGCAATGTTGACGATTACCTGCCCGACGATGTACATTATGATCCCATGGAGGTGCAGATACACAGATACGAGTACGGGAAGCCTCTCGTCAAAGATGAAAAATCTTTAACAACGATGATGCGAAGATTACATGATTGGTACTTGAAAATCTGCAGAGAGTCTGGGGGGAGGAGTACTTTGTATGCGAGAGTTAAACCGGAGCATGACCTCGTTGGAATTGAACTGTTGCCTATTCCATTTGAGGAGTTCTATCAGTTTTTCAATCAATTGGCCCTCGATAAAACAACGATCACCTGCTACTGTCTATAAGTACTACTACTTCTGTCATTAAGTCTCTCTATATGGCTCATCTCTTTCATTGCATGTATTTATAATTATCCTCACTATATTATGCAGAATGAAGATCGCCGAATTGAAGAAAAGACAAATCGGTGATATTGGGTTCGTTAACACATATCTCATAGATGCAACTGAGGTTCAACATCGTCCCGGAGATACCGAGGCCAACTTGCTACGATCATTCAAAAAAATGAAAACAAAGATATAATACTCTTTCCTTACAACTTCAAGTGAGTGTTACTGTCTTGTGCATATTCGGTTTCCCTTATATATTAGTCCAGGTTATAGTAATGTAATTGATGAGTTATGCATGCGTGTGCAGTTTCCACTATATTCTCCTAGAGATTAGGCTTGAGTAGGGAGTAGTAACCGTCTTGGACTCTAAACGAAAAGATCCCCAGGAGTATGCGGACATGACTGAAATCCTCAAGAAGTAAGTTAAATCGATCATTATCCACCATATCAGCAACTTTGTTCATTTCCTGATATCAAGTAATTGTTTTCTTTGTCCGGCAGGGTTTGGAGAAAATTCACCAGAAAAGTTCCGGGACTGCCGAAGGAGCTGGAATTTAGACACCCGAAAGTAAGTACTATAGTAGCATGTTCCGCGCATCTCCTAGTGATTCAAGTGCTAGTTTCATCAATACCATTTAGCATTCTTGCTTATCAGTTTGATTGACCTCTATTTCTTGTAAAGTGGTTGTGGCAGGAACAAGGGAATGATTTCTGTGGATACTACGTCTGCGAGTCCATCCGCCACACGACCTGTGAGTGGGGCGGGTACTCTGACGAACAATATGAAGTACGTAAATAACAACATTCACAATTTTATTTTATTACCATCATTTGTATTGAGTTTCATTCATTCATATATATATGTATTGACCCCCTTCTTCAAATTAGATGTTTCGGAAGCGGGATGAACTCCTAGCACCAGCTCGCATGCGAGCAATTCAAGAGAAATTGGCGGCATTCTTTCTTGACCACGTGATCGCTGAAGACGGAGAATACTATGTGGACCATGAGTCCGTATGATTATATTTGTAAGAGATAATTATTGTATATATGTAGCCGGTAGTGTCGGATAGATATACGAGAACTTGTTGTTCGACCAATCTCTCGGAGAAGGAGAGGTGGTCGATATCACTTCTCTCTGTATGCATATATGTTCATGACGATCTTCTGTTTCCTTCGTTTGCTTACTAGCTAACTAGCGTGTCTAGTCCTCTCTATACGTATGTATAGTACGTAGCGTCGACCAAGCACGGACATAAGAGAGGACACTTCTCTCTATTAATTATAGCTAGCTAACACAATATATGAAACACCTAAATTAACCCCCCAAAACCCCCAAACCCCCCTCCCCCTTTCAAAAAAAAACAAAAACCCCAGCCACAGAAATGCTGACGCGTGGATGCCTATTGGTCCCGGTTGGTGCCACCAACCGGGACCAAAGGGTCTCCTGCCTGGGCTCCGCGCACAGGCCATGTGGAGGCCCATCAGTTCCGGTTCTAGATTGAACCGGGACTAAACGGGCAGGGCATTAGTACCGACACTTTAGTCCCGGTTCAGGAACCGGGACTAAAGGCCCTTATGAACCGGGACAACAGGCCCTTTTTCTACCAGTGTATCTCCGACCACACGTCTCTCCTTTTGGATTCTGCACTAGTAGAAAACAGGGCTTTGGTCATAGCTCAATATACACATTAGTCTCGGTTGGATTACGAACCAGGACTAATGTGAGCATTAGTCCCGGTTCAAGCGGCTAAAGGCATTAGTCCCGGTTCAAATGAGACCTTTAGTCCCGGTTTGAGACACGAACCGAGACTAAAGGGTGCGATGCCCTTTAGTCCCGGTTCGTGTTTTAAACCGGGACTAAAGATTCCTTTAGTCCCGGTTCATGTCTCAAACCGGGACTAAAGGGGTTCGTGTCTCAAACTCTACCCCCCCTCCCCCCCGCGTGTATCGCCATTTCAGTTTTGAAAAAACCAAAAGAAAATGATAAAAAAGTTCAAAAAATAAAATCCTTCGAGATGTAGTTATATTACTACATCTACTAGTTAGGAAAATTAAAAAACTTAAATTTGGACATGTTTTGCAAAAAGTGTTATGAAAAAGTAAAACGGCTATAACTTTTGCATACGATGTCGGAAAAAAGTATAATATATCAAAATGTTCAGCACGAAAATCCGTATTCAATTTTGACTGCCGTAGGCCTGTTTGCAAATTTTTAGAATCCTCAAATTCTAAAAGGAAAAAAAGTTATGCTCAAATTTCAGTTTTTTTAATTTTGGTTAAATCCGTTCAAACTATGGTCAAACTACTTATTCAAGAAGTATTAGTGGTACTAAATAATTATTCAAGACTATTAGTATTACTAAATAATTATTTCAATTTTTTTAATTTTGGTCAAATATGGTCAAACTGTGGTCAAACTATGGTCAAACTACTTATTCAAAAATATTTGTGTTACTAAATAATTATTGTTTTTTTAGAATAATAGTTTCAAACTCAAACAGTGAAACGTGTGACTTCATGCTCAAGCTAAACTTCTCAGGGTTAATAGGATTGACATCTTACTATTGTCAGGAAACAACAAGTGTAGACTTGGAAACAAGGAGGAATAGAACCCGAAAGTTAAGCGTGCTCAGGCTGGAGTAGTGAGAGGATGGGTGACCGGCCGGGAAGTTAGATGATTTAGAATGATGAGGGGTGATTAGAGATTAAATTGTAAAGGCTCCTTTTTTTTCCTTTGAAACATCTTGGTTTGAGAGGGAAGGTCTTCTTAATACTAGATCATGAATGGTCAAAGGAGATTAAAGGAGTTACTAACATTGAGAAGTGGCAATTGAAAATTCGGCACCTTAGAAAATTCCTTTAAGGTTGGACTAAGCGTATTAGAAAAAGAACGTCTCCTCGCAATTGTTTGTACTTTGGACATTAAGGTATAATCCATGCCCCTCTCCACAACAGATTGTGAGGCTAAGCCAGAGGCGGACCAATTCTTGCCCAACCTTTTGCATGAAGAAGAAATTAATTGGGCTCGACAGGCAAAAGTAAGATCTATCCAGGAAGGCGATAATAATACGAAGTTTTTCCACTTGATTGCAAATGGAAAACTCAAAAAAATAAAATCGTTCAGCTTGAACAAGATGAGGGCCATTGTGGGTTTGGACTATCTGAAAGCTTACATTACTAACTTTTATAGCGTCTTTTTGGCTGTTCAAAATCCAATTTTACATCCCTAGTGGAAGATACCACTGATGATAAAGCTCAACTCTTCACCAAGGAAAATGATGTGTCGACAACACCTTTCCAGGAAAATGAGGTTTTTTAGGCCATATCTAGATGGATCATAATAGCGTCGAGACCAGATGAGTTCCCCGTTGAGTTCTATCAAAAATGTTGGGGATAATTAAGGGTGATCTTCTTCCAATTCTTGAGGACCTATACAATGACGATCTTCCTTGTGTTGTCTCAACTTTGGAATTGTCATGATTTTACCTAAGGAAGTAGATGTTGTTCGAAATGAATAATTGAGACCTATCTGCTTGTTGAACGTATAAATTGTCTACTATTGCTCATAAGGTCGTGCACTAAACATAGATTGCCTTTATTTCTAGTTGTCATATTCTTAAGGGAGTGGATGTCCTTCATGAGACAATCCATGAGCTCCACACTAAGAAACTCGATGGATTCATCTTTAAGGTGGACTTTAAAAGGCATACGACAAAGTAAAATGGTATTTTCGTCCACAAGCCCTTTGCACGAATGGTTTTACGACTGAATGGAGGCAACAAGTGGCATCTTACGTTCAGGACAGGAGTGTTGGGGTTAAGGTCAATGATGACAATGGTCATTATTTCCTAGCCTATAAGGGAATGAGGCGAGGTGACCCCAAGTCACCAATTTTATTTAATATTTTTGGTGGATTTGTTGGCTATTCTGGTTGATGGAGGTGTGTCTATCCTCCAGTATGCGGATGAGATAGTCATTTTTATGGAACATGACCTTCAAAAAGCGATAAGTTGATCATGTGTATTTTAGAACAACTTTCAGGTCTCAAAATTAATTGCCACAAAAGTTGGCTCTTCTGTTTTGGTAAGGCCAAAGAGGAGGAGTGTCCGTACAGGAAATTATTTGGTTGTGAGATGGGATCCCTTCCATTTACATACCTCAGGATTCCCATTCAACACCATAAGCTCACCACCAACGAATGGAAATTTATTGAAGATCGGTTCAAAAAGAAGCTCAACAGTTGGAAGGGTAAGCTTTTGTCAAACGAAGGATGACTTACCCTTATCATCCTTTCCTTACTAGCCTTCCGATGTACATGCTATCCTTTTTTGAGATACCTAAAGGGGTGTTGAAAAGGCTAGACTTTTATCGGTCTAGGTTCTTCTTGGAATGCGATGATCAGAGGCGAAAATAAAGATCTGCTAAATGGAACATTTTGTGTTGTCCTAATGATCAAGGTGGAGTGGGCATTAAAAATACCGAAATAAAAACAAGTGCTTAGTCAACAAATGGTTGTATAAGCTACATAATGATGAAGGTGTTTGGCAAGATATGTTGTACATTGACTCTAAAATGTTATCTCAAGTAGATGTTAAGCCTACCGATTCACCATTTTGGTGGGGTTTAATGAAGGTCAAATCATCCTTTTTGTGAGAGGTTCTTTTAAGGTTGGTGATGGCCAATCGATGAGCTTTTGGGGAGATACATGGTTGCGGTGATACACTATTAGCTCTACAATTCTTTACCCTGTAAAATATTGTGTTTTAAAAAGAGAATTCAATGACTTCTTTTCTTCGGGCTAGTCCTTTGAACGTCCAATTCCATAGGGCTTAACTTGGTGACAAGCGGTTTAAGTGGATCCATTTGGTTTCTAGATTTATGTCCATTAATCTAACACAGATGTCACATTCGTTCTAGTGGAGATTAATCATTAATGGTGTCTTCACTCTGAAGTCTATGTATGCTGATGCTATGAATTGCGGACCTATTTTTCGTAGTAAACATGTCCGAAAAACAGAGGTTCCTTACTAAATCAAAGCTTTCATGTGGTTTTTGCCGAAGGAGGTAGTTCTTACCAAACATAGTCTTGCTAAGCGTAAATGGCCTGGTAGCAAAAAATATTGTTTTTTAGATCATGAGGAGACAATACATCATTTGTTTTTGCATGTCCATTTACTATCTCGATCTAGCGCATGATTCATGTTACATACAATTTATTACTGCCAACGAGTATTTCAAATTTGTTTGGAAACTGGTTGGATGGTATTAATTCATCATTTGTTGAAGGGTCAAATTCGTGTGGGAGTTTGTGCCATCCTCAAGGAAATGTGGAATTGTCGGAATAACAACATTTTTAACATATCATCTACTCCTAATTTATTGTAGGTTAACTTCAAGACTACGAGTACAATCCATATGTGATCGTCATTACAGCGTGTGGATGAACAAACACTATGGCCTTTGGGTTTAGCCGGCCATAAATAGTTGCGCAGGGTTTATTCTACTAGTTTGGTTGCAAGACACTCATAGATTATGTGGATGAGCTATGTAATCTTGCATCTGATCGTTTTTTTTAAAACACCTCTCCATATATTAATTAATAACATCATTACAATCATTCATAACAGCAGATGTGACGCAGGGCGGGAAACTATTAAAAACAAAACCATCAGATCTATTATTAAAACTAAATTTAGCAATCTCATGCGCCACTGAATTGGCCCTTATATTTATTTCTACCATCTTGAAATTTCCCACAAGCCTGATGATGCCAACCGCTTCCTTCTTAAGGTCAACAAGCGGGGATCTGTCAAGACTTCCATTTGCAAGGAAAGAAGCCACAAATGCACAATCAATTTTTAAAATAATAGGCATGCTAAGAGAAACACCGATATAAATCCCAGCAAGGCATGATCGAAGCTCCGCTTCATCCACACCAAAACATAAACCAATAGAGTCCCAATATGAGACGATGATATCACAAGTACAGCTCCTGGCCACTACCCCAACGCTCGCAGCACTTAAACTCTCCACAAAACTTGCATCAACATTGATCTTGATGTGGCCAAGTAGGCGGCTGGCACACCTATTTGGGTCTCACTACGGTATTACTTGGACCAAAACCAGCTACCACCTACTTTCCTTTGTAATTGGTGACTACCTCATCAGTACGCTGACACGATGTAAAGGAAGACTAGTAGCTTTCCAGAAACACAACAGATCCTATAATGGTCTCATTCCTCAAGTGCGAAGCTCGCCAGAAAAGAAATAGGATGTGCTCCCTTTGAGAACAGCTTTGCTGGTCTAATAAAATAAGTAGCAAGTCCTACCCTGAATAATTGAAAACCTCTTCCCCTTGAAAATTCCAAACTTTCCTCAATGCCAACCGAAGCCATGATCCTTGGGGCAAGAAACAAGAGCATGAAAAGTGCTCTCATCCTCAACCCCACAGATAGAGAAAGTACGAATGGTAGCTTGATGATGTAAAACTTTATTAACCTAAACCGCAAGGATATCAGATACTGCCTGCCATCCAAAAATTCTAATCTTTTGTGGGATGTTAGCCTTCCAAATGATATCCCACAACCTCCTTTCTCCGTTAATAGCAATACTGGATTGCTCAACATTCTCTTTCCGATCCTTAAGCTTTAACACCAGATTGTACACACTCTTCACTGAAAACAGACCATTCTTTTCAAAATGCCAAGCAATGAAATCACCATCCCCCGAGGATTGAATCCACAACTTCAAGATCTCTTCCACGTCATGAGGATAAAAAATGTCTAATATTATTTTCATCCCAATCCCTAGACTCGCTCTTGAATAATACTAAACCCATTTTAGTCTTGATTTGTTCTTCTTGCCAGAAATTTTGAGGCCAGAAACCCTTGGAAGCCAATTGTCCCTCCAAATATTGATACTCCCTCCATCACTCACCCTCCAGATGACACCATTTTTAAGGAGTTCCAGACCATACATAATACCTTGCTACGTCATTGAGGTTCACTGAGGAAAAACCTGTGTCGAGAAGATGCCCCTGAGGATAATATTTTGCCTTCATTACCTTAGTACATAACGAGTCCCGGTTAACAAGTAAATGCCAAGCTAGTTTTGCGAGAAGAGCTTGATTAAATAACCTCTGGTTACACAAGCCCATTCCACTCTCCCCTTTTGGTCGCGTTAATTTACCCCAAGCCAACCAATGGGTTTTCCTCCTATCCTCCTCATTGCCTGATGTCTACTACGCAATCTTCTTCTTGTAGACGTTGTTGGGCCTTCAAGTGCAGAGGTTTGTAGGACAGTAGCAAATTTCCCTCAAGTGGATCACCTAAGGTTTATCAATCCGTGGGAGGCGTAGGATGAAGATGGTCTCTCTTAAACAACCCTGCAACCAAATAACAAAGAGTCTCTTGTGTCCCCAACACACCCAATACAATGGTAAATTGTATAGGCGCACTAGTTCAGCGAAGAGATGGTGATACAAGTGCAATATGGATGGTAGATATAGGTTTTTGTAATCTGAAAATATAAAAACAGCAAGGTAACTAATGATAAAAATGAGCGTAAACGGTATTGCAATGCGTTGAAAAAAGGCCTAGGGTTCATACTTTCACTAGTGCAAGTTCTCTCAACAATAATAACATAATTGGATCATATAACTATCCCTCAACATGCAACAAAGAGTCACTCCAAAGTCACTAATAGCGGAGAACAAACGGAGAGATTATGGTAGGGTACGAAACCACCTCAAAGTTATCCTTTCTGATCGATCTATTCAAGAGTCCGTAGTAAAATAACACGAAGCTATTCTTTCCGTTCGATCTATCATAGAGTTCGTACTAGAACAACACTTTAAGACACAAATCAACCAAAACCCTAATGTCACCTAGATACTCCAATGTCACCTCAAGTATCCGTGGGTATGATTATACGATATGCATCACACAATCTCAGATTTATCTATTCAACCAACACAAAGTACTTCAAAGAGTGCCCCAAAGTTTCTACCGAAGAGTCAAGACAAAAACGTGTGCCAACCCCTATGCATAAGTTCACAAGGTCACTCAACCCGCAAGTTGATCACCAAAACATACATCAAGTAGATCACGTGAATATCCCATTGTCACCATAGATAAGCACATGCAAGACATACATCAAGTGTTCTCAAATCCTTAAAGACTCAATCCGATAAGATAACTTCAAAGGGAAAACTCAATTCATTAGAAGAGAGTGGAGGGGGAGAAACATCATAAGATCCAACTATAATAGAAAAGCTCGCGATATATCAAGATCGTATCACCTCAAGAACACGAGAGAGAGAGAGAGAGAGAGAGATCAAACACATAGCTACTGGTACATACCCTCAGCCCCGAGGGTGAACTACTCCCTCCTTGTCATGGAGAGCGCCGCGATGATGAAGATGGCCACCGGTGAGGGATCCCCCCTCCGGCAGGGTGCCGGAACAGGGCCCCGATTAGTTTTTGGTGGCTATAGAGGCTTGCGGCGGCGGAACTCCTGATCTATTCTGCTCCCTGATGTTTTTAGGGTATATGGATATATATAGGCGAAAGAAGTCAGTCAGGGGAGCCACGAGGGGCCCACGAGGGTGGGGGCGCGCCCAGGGGGCAGGCGCGCCTCCCTGCCTCGTGGCCACCTTGTTGCTTCCCTGACGTACACTCCAAGTCTCCTGGATTGCTTCCGTACCAAAAATAACTCTCCCAAAGGTTTCATTCCGTTTGGACTCCATTTGATATTCCTTTTCTTCGAAACACTGAAACAAGGGAAAAAAAACAAGAACCGACACTAGGCTCTGGGTTAATAGGTTAGTCCCAAAAATAATATAAAGTGTAAAATAAAGCCCATAAACATCCAAAACAGATAATATAATAGCATGAAACAATCAAAAATTATAGATACGTTGGAGACGTATCATTGCCCCATTAAAAATTCATTATAATCTGTGATAGTTCCTCACAAAGAGAAGTAGGAAATTTGAAAATACCCATAGCGTACACCGGAAGAGCCTGAATTACTGACTTGATAAGATGTTCTTTCACCCCGCTGGAAGCATATTTATCACTAGAGTCAGAAAGTCATTTCAACGCCTTTTTCTTCGTTGACTGGAATATACCAGCTTTCATTCTTCCCAGAGGAACTAGAAGGCCAATATATTTATCCTCAAATCCCTCCGGAGTAATCTTTACGACCATAGTAGACACTTGGTCTTCCATACTACACGACCTCCCAAACATAATCGAACATTTATCCAGACTGAATATCTGACCAGTCCCCGTCTCGTACATATTCAGAATATTCTTGATGGTCATTGCTTGATCAATGGATCCTTTGAAAAATAATAGACTATCATCATCAAATAATAGATGAGAAATAGCTGGAGCATGTCTGTCTAGCCTGAAATCCTTGAGGGAACCATTCGCGCAAGCATTCTGGAGCAACAAGGAAAGTGCCTCTGCCACAAACAAGAAGAAGTGCGGAGACAATGGATCACGTTGCTTAGTCCACAAGACAAAGAGAAAGTATCCAACAACTGCCCATTCAACTGCATAGCAAACTTCACAGTCCTAACATGTGTCGTAATCCAATTAATCTACATAGTCGCTTGGTGACTTGAACTTGGTTCACTTCTAAATAAAATGGACTATATGACACTTGCTGCCTTGAACTTTGTTCAGTTTTAATAAAATGGTGGTTAACTGTGCACGTAAACTATCTAGCTAGTACCAAGATCATCTCCAGCATTCACCCTCAAACCATCTATATCCATCCGGACCAAGCGGTCTGGACCCATATGTTACCATCCAACGCGGCACCCTATCGGTCCATTTATTGGTCGGATGTCCGCTTTTCTATAAAACGGAAGCAAACCGAGGAGTTTTGCGGGCGTCAGGACCACTGCCACACACGTGTCCCACACCCCGGTCCACTCAAAAATCTTTCTTGCGCCCTCTCGAGCGTGAAGCGGTTGCCACACATTTCGTGCGTGTAGCGGTTGCCACACATTTCGTGCGTGAAGCGGTTGCCACACATTCAAGCTGGTCGCCGTCACTCTAGAGCAGACGTGAATCTACGACATTGATGTCGGTCAGAGTGACACGACCCATCGAGCGAGCGATGTTGTTTCAATGCAAAATCGACGACCGAGAAGCATACTCCCATGACGAGGAGGACCAGGCGCAGCCGCACCTCTTCTCAGAGGCCGCGAGCACGGACGATGAGTTCGTGCGTCACATCAAGCACCTGAGGTGGCGGTTGCTCCGGGACATGGTCCAACACCGCCCTCGCTGTCAACACCTTGCGTGCGAAGGAGGAGTCTTCGCCGCCACGCTACCGCATCAAGGAAGAGGTGCCCTTACCGCCTCTCAGCCACGTGAAGCAGGAACTGTCCTTGCCTCCTCTCCGCCGCGTGAAGGCGCAACCGGCGTACCCCTCACACAAACTACGACACTCAAATCAGACACTGCGCGCATGAAGGACGAACCGCCGTTGCCGCCACATTGGCGCGGCAACACGCTAAAGAAGGAGGGGCCGCTGTCGATCAAAATGGCGTGCGGGCGCTTCCTCCACTACCTCGGTGCTCGCAACCGCGACGGATCCTCGTCGTCGAGGAGCACAATCATGGAGGAGGACAGGGCAACGAGGCATGTGGCGCGGCAGGAGCGGCGCCATGCGGCGTGCCACTCGGCGTTTGCCAAGTAGAACGAGGCGCTGGCCTTGGTCCGTGTAACCCTGACCTAGCTGAGGCCTAGGCCCTCGACTGGTCGTTCACTATCGCCATGACGGAAGCGTGAGGACGTCGCCGCCTCGATTGGGAGGTCGCTAAGATCGTTGAGTAGTGGTATCTCAGTGATATCGTTGCCACCGGCGCCGGCAGGGGCAACGGAAAGGCTCCCCGGCCTGGGACGAGATTGGCCGTGGCAGCCCGCCGCATGGCGTAGGAGGAAGCTGAGAGTCTACTTCACGAGCGCCAGGCGGCAGCCGGGCAGGGTTCCGGCACCCCCGCACCATTCCGTGTGTGGAGGACCACTCCAATGACGACGGCAGGGAAGGCGAAGGCGGTGCCGCTGGCCAAGCTGGATTCGTCTATTTTGTATAAATTTAATTAAAAATATATACAGTCATGGTTAGATGACCGGCTCACGTATCGCTATCCATGGATGGATACCGTGTATACTTTGGGATTGGAGATGCCCTAACTACACGTACGCATGGTCAGGCTGCTTCTGCATACTAGCTAGAATACTGCTTTGACACTTTTCAAGAGACCTCTTGCTTACGCTCGTGAGCGTCAAGTAGACGACCCGTTTTACGGGCCTGGGCGCCCACCCCACCAGTTAAAATTAGGGGGGGGGGGGGGGGGGGGGGGGGGGGGGGGGGGGCGGGGGCGGCGGTTAAGCAGGAGGAGAGGAGGAGGAGGTTTAACTTTGACCAATTAAAGCAGGACATGTCAGCCAGTCCGTAAAATGTCTTAGTAGTCAGTCCGTGTGTCTAGCATTTTTGTTGGCATAGTACATAGGTAATGGCCACCAGCCCACTCCATGCCACGCCCTATTGATCAATTTTTCTTGCAATTTATATTACAAAAATATTCAATATATATTGGAAAATTGTTCAACATATATTACAAAAAGGTTCACCATATATTATAAAATTATTCAATTTGTATTTGAAAACTGTTCACCCTATATTATGAAAATGTTTAACAAATGTTAAAAATTGAAAAATGTTCACGGGTCTAAGTCACCCCACCCGCGTGTCACTACACCACGGTAGAGCTTAGGTGACACATTTTTGTAGGCAAAGGTCTAGTAATCCTCACAAAATAACTGTCATCATAACTTTTATGTTTTGTCTTCAGATCATGTGTCGGCAAAGGTACATCACTGTGGACACACTAAGAGTCAGCAATCACGAAGCAACAATGTATCTGTCAGTAATTGCTTAATAACATGTTATGTGTCGGCATATGTGTGGACCATGGCAGTTTTTCAGTCGGCGTAGGTAGATACGTAGCGACCTAAAATGTGTCGGCGTATGTTGGGTGTATGGACACGGACTAAGTGTCGGCATAGATGGACACGTGTCAATGGACAGATGGTTGGAAACTTGGGGCGCGCGATTTCGGCGCGAGGGGGGAAATTTTGGGGTGTTCGTGCAAAATATCCGCGCCACCGCTGTGCAAATTACCCCCATCTCGAACCCAACTCCACAATCCTAACCCGTGCCTGCCGCCGCCGCCCTCGTGCTCGATCCACAGTCCTGCCGCCGGCCTCGCGCTCCACCCCGTCGTCAAGCCGTCGTCTCGGAGCTCGCACTCCCCCGCCCCTGAGCTCCACCCCGTCATCCACCCGTCCTTGCAATCCGCCCCTCCCCCCGAGATCCATATCCTGAGATCGAGCCGCCGCCCTCTCGATGCACATCGAACCGCCGTCCTCGCGCCGCCCCCTCGACATCCCGCTGTCCTCCTCGCCAATCCCCGTTCCTGCTGCTGCCGGGGCTCCATCTCCGGGCTCCCGCTGCTGTCCCACCTGCTGTTGCCGGGGCTCCATCTCCGAGTTCCCGCTGCTGCTGGATCTCCTGCTACCTGGGCTCCCTCTGCGGGCTCGCGCTGCTGCTGGGCCTGCTGCTACCGGGGATCCATCCCCTTCGAGCTGCGCCCCTCCCGAAGCCAGCTGGCGCCGTGCCCTGAGGTAAGTATCAACTCGTCCTGAGATTTCCTTCTCTGTACCTGATGTTGTATTGAATGAACAGGCATGCTTCTTGACTTTTATTTGTGCCTTAGAAGTTAGTTTCTGCATTTTTTGTAGTGAGGTGATGGCGGAAGACAACAATGATAATTGATACATCGTAGATGGACCTGGAAGCAATGCTACGAAGAGTGTCAAATGGAGGTGGCTTCTCATGGTAGTGAGGATGTGTAAGAGACGCACAACTTATTTTCTTATGGTCTTGAGGTCAATTAGACATACACTTGGAGTTTTTATATCGTGTACCTTAAATTAATGTGACATTTTAATTAATTGTTTAGATTATGTGATGGTTCTTTTTTTCTGATGTGCAGGGCCATACAGCCAATCAGCCATATAGGTGGGTAGTTCTTCAACAAAATGATATCTGAACTTGAAGCTGGTATCATAAAAAAAAAACATTTGCTTCGGTGTTCTGAAGTTTCTCGGTGAAGTGTAATATATTTGACCATCAGCGACACCCTTCACCACAAGGCGTATATGTACCAATGATGTTATTTCTTGAAGTCAATTTGAATTTTGTTTATCTGTTCTGAGTAACAAGTAAACTGCTTATTTGTATATTTTGGAATTGTTTCCTGGTTCATGTATTGGATTAGCGTTGTTAGTCCAGACTTAATCATTATACTTCAGTTTGGTTCAGTTCAGGACATAGTAAGTATGCTTTAGAAGAAATAATCAAAATTATCTGTTGCGAAGAACATGTCAAGCTTGTGTTTTCAATCTCCCTGTACTTCTATGGTTCCAAATATTCTCCTATATCTTTATTGTCTTATCTGCTTGTAGACCTATACTGCAAGTTAGTTTGATGTTAAAGAAAAATCCATTTATTGTACTGTTGTCAGTCTGTGCTTAATTTTGTGATTGTTGAAGGCAAGGAAAAGAGATGGTGCAGAAGGAGCTTCAGCAGGCATGATGGTTCGACAACCACAACCTTGCAAGGCCATCCCCATGGCCCAGCAACACTATTTCAGGTTTGCCTCTCGCTCCCTACCCAGCCACTCTATAGTGGATGTTATTACTTTGTCTTCTCCATGGACTAATTGGTTATTGTTGTGGTTACTCCATGGACTAATATGACCTTTGCACCGAAACCATTTATTTTACAAAATTGCCTACCTTTGTTCTAGCATATTAAATTTTAACAGCATGCTCCAGTGCCTACAAATTGTTCCATCGGAACATTATTTTTGTTCTGCCATCATGAAATGTGTGAAGTTTGCAATGACTGGAGATCTCACCAATAGTCATCTCTCCAAAAATTCCTCTTGTTCTAGTCATATGCTTAACTTATTTTTTAGATAATGGAAGATGGTTTCTCAGCCTCTGCATCATTCCATAATTTATATTGCCCGGACTTGTTATTTCTCTGTGGCTTGATCTGGGATCCTACTTTGTTATACAAGCGTCTGCTAGTTAATGCTTTGCCATTGTTTCTCTTGGGATCACTCTTTATATCATAATATTTTTACATACTGCATTTATGCTCTATCTACATTGGAATTAGACATGTCATCCTTGACTGTTACCTCAGTCTGCTCAACTTTATATTGTAGAAATTATGTTTTTGTTAATTATAACTACATACTATTCTTTCACTATTTCTGATAAAATCAGAATATTATTTTTTGATAAGCTGGAAGGGAGGTCATTATCTACAACTGCTTACCATCTCCCATTTCATCAAACTAATAAACAACGGTTCAAATGGCCGGTGCTGCTAGGAAAGGGAGATCCTTATCTGGAAATGCTTAACACCTGTTATCTCATCAGTGTAAAAACTATGGTAGCCCACTAAGGTTGTATTACCAATATTAGGGTATTTATTGTAGACTTTGTAGTTTGCGGTTAATGACAATTCTGTATTACTCCCTCTGTCCCAAAATAAGTGTGCAACTTTGTAACAAAGTTGTACTAAAGTTGAGACACTTATTTTAACACGAAGGGAGTATTTTGGGAGTTGTGAATGCTATGCAATGTTGTGAATGCGTAGTATACTAGTATACTTCTTTAATTTATTTGAATAATTTCCTCTTGACTAGGATGAATGAGAAAATATCTTCATGTGGTTATATGTGCATTGCATGTGCACACTTACTAGTTAGAGTAAAAAATAGATGCAAATAGTGTTGTTACATACAGTTGTCATAATTACAATGCCTGATGAGAAACAAATTACTTTTAGTCTTGCCGACAATAGCCAGGAACCACGACCACCAGCATGCAGCATGGCCAATGGGTGGAGAACGGATGGCTACCTCGCTGGGAACCATGGTTGCGCACGTGCAGCAGAAACCAAATGGTGGATGGAAGGCTACCTCATGGGGAACTAGGGCCACGACTTGTAGTGTCCAACTGGTGGCGAATGGAAGGCTACCTGGCCGTGTACCTCAACTACTAGGTACATTTTTTGTTTCAGTAGTAATTAGCTCACACGCTATTGCATAAGAACAGTTTCTAAAATGTCACTTTACAAGGTTGCTAACCTATGTGTTAACACTAAATTGCTTGCGTATATATGTGCCATGGTTTCCTTTTTATCCATGGTTATGTACCTCTTAATCATGAAAATCTGGAGAGGTTGCGAAAGAGGTTGTCTTTCTTCGGTAAATTCTTATGTAATAGGCTATAAAATAAGCTACTAGGTTGTAGGATCTCTGTTTTAGATGGTCAATGCCTTTATTGTTGATAAAACTGCAAGCACGTGAACATAGTTCTATATAGTACCATGCGAGCCAATTATAACTTTTGTAGAAACTATATTGTTAACTATGATATCATGAGGATTTATTGATCGAATATGTGTTAATCCACATATGAGCTTTGAACAACTTGAGCCGATTCAACATTCTTGACAATTTTTTGTGAAAAAATTTCAGGCACTTAGCCAACTGGTGCACATGGACGTGATGACTTTGAAGTGTTTATGGACCAACCAACATGCCAACTAGTGCACATGGACGTGATGACTTTGAAGTGTTTATGGACCAACCAACCTGTAAACATGGATCTTATGTGTCTTCTAGACCATTTGGTGTTTCGGATATGTTGGAGTTTGCACTTTGTGCAAGTGGATACAGACTTGTGTGTTCTGGACCATCTAGCTGAAGTCTCTCATACCAGCAAATAGTGCTCATCTTTCTGTGACTTGTGTGTTCTAGGTGATTGTTAAGATGGTCAAAACTATGATTTGCCAAGATTGATGTGTTTGTCAACTTGCGGTCAATGTATATGCATGTTCGTGAACATATTTTCATTGTTTGTATAGTATGTGTTCATCTTGAACCTGCTTGTGGATGTGAGGATAATAATTGAATCTGTTTAGAGCTTGTATACATAGGTAACAACTGAATATGTTTACAGCTTGTATATAAATTGTTTTGGCTGCACATCACTATACCAGCAATTTATCTGTCGGCAAAGTAAATATCTGTCAGTGTAGGTAGGGTGTATGTTGATAAACTATCTATCGGCATAGATATGGTGTACGTGGCTAATAAAGTGTCGGCATAGGTAGGGTGTATCTGGACACGCTATTTGTCGGCGTAGGTAGGGTGTATATTGTCTGATAAAGTGTCGGCGTAGGTATGGTGTATGTGGACATCCCATCTGTCGGCGTAGGTAGGGTGTATGCCGACTGAAAAAGTGTCGGGAAGTAAACAATTGTCGGCAATACCTTTGCCCACAGCAAGTCCTCCGACTCTTCCATCTTCTGTCAGCATTATTGTTACCTACATCTTATCTGTCGGCAAAGGTACCCTATACCAACACATTGATGTGTCACGGAAGCTCTACCGTGGTGTAGTGTGTATATCCTCGTCTATTTTCCACCTTCGAGCATCGAATAGGATCCACCACATTTCAAAACACCGTTAGTTCTGAAAAGATCCAGCTAGTTATTTTCCTCTCTGAGCCGAAGTGCAAAATCTTTTAACTTCACAAGATGAAGGCAAAAGTCCAGCCCATTTGAATTCGGTCGTGTGCGTGGGCTTAATTAAATTAATGACTCACGATTATTTTCACAGGCTCCATCATCGAGCCCAGGTGAGTGATGGATTATCGTTAGCACAGAGGGGTGGGAATTCTAAAAACAAAACACAATGTTGAACAACTGTGGGTGCTGAATCTTTCTGTGAAAAAGATTAAGATGTATTATAAAAGTTCACTAGAAATACAAAACATCTCAAACATAGTAAAAATTACATCGAGGTGTCTAGATCACTGAACGATCACTACCGCCGTTAGAACGAGCTGCCGTTGTCGCCGCTCCCCTAGCAGAGTTGGCTTGACCTTGTCGATGACACCCAATGAATATTCGTGAACGTGCCCTACGGACCAGCGCCCTGGAGCCATGGCCGTCGTTGTTGAACCCTTGATAGATTTAAGCAACAGACACCAAATCTCGATGTCGTGCATGCATGATGAGAAAATGTAACCTCACTACCCCAAGGAGATGGCAGGAATCTACGCCAGAGCTCAGTCGACTACATCCGGATGGACAAAAGACAAACTTGAAGAAGAATCGTCATCATCTTCCCGAGTGCCACACCTAAGAGGAGAAAAGCCCTAACCTAATCTACTAGCCAGAGCGAGGCCCCGGGATTCACTTGCCCACCATAATACATTGGAGCTATAGGCAGAGGGGAAGTGAATCCATGGGTTCGGCGATGAAGCATGGATGGGAGAGGTTTCCCTGACAGAGATTCACTCGGCATCGCTTGCCAGCGACTGCATTCCACTACTTGTCGTGCCATTGTTAGAAGCTTTGAGGTACGCTACTCGACCGCCTCTGCTGCGAGCTCAGATCCCTGCACAACCACCTCTACCTCCATCTGCTGCCCTACATGTGCTACCGCCACAACCGGCTTGGCTCTTCCAACCTACCACATCTAGCATGTTATGAGGCATGGTCCGCGCTCCAACGAGGCTCCAGTGCTAGTAAGCCACACTTGAGGGGGGAGGCATGATGGGACCCATGACATCCTGTTCTCACCCACATCGCCACCCAACCTTTGATATGGTTGCCCATCATTACCGGTATTTTCTCTATCACCCCCGTCTGCACGTCGCCTCTATAGTCACCACACCTACTCCCTCTTCTGTCTTGCCAGTCGGAGGGAATCAGGGTTACATGATGCACCAACACCGATGAGATACGAATCGAGCCCTAACGAGGTATGTCCGTCTTCCTCCCTTTCCCCAAGATGGGGATCTGCCATGCTTTATACTAGTCATGTGGTAGTTGTTAGAATTTTTTGTTTTCTACAACATTGCAAATTCAGATATTTTTTCTATCACATGGAAATTTTAGAAAACTTCGTGTGCTACATCATCGAAAATTTATAGAAATGTATGCAATTGTTACATGGCAACGGTTGGATTTTTGTCCTATACTAATTGGAGAATGATTTATGCTATAGTAGTGCAGAATAGAATATGTACCGTGAACAACCAATCAAGTGTTGTAGTAACTAGTAAGAGATCAAGGGTCGGATCACTAGACGCGCAGTACTGTCAGGGGAAGAAGAGTTGGTGACGCACGTCTACAATCTTCTCCTTGCGAGATTGCATAAATGTTTTGTCCATGTTGTGCAGCCTTCGTGGGGCTGCATGCATCACTTTGATGCAGAGACCGGGGTAATCCTCCTTTCAAAAAAAAATGTGTTGCAGCCTTCATGCCTCTAAGGATTCCACACGAACGTTATCAAAGTCGGATGCGCAGAGATGTGTTAGACAATGCGTAAGGAGGTGGAGGAGGTGGGGTTATTGTACAAGAACAAAAGCCGTCGGGGGGCACGTGCCCCCACCCCCTTTATAGAGACGCCCCTGACATCATAGGGTTTGGGGCACCTCACCCTTCCTTCATGGCCCCAAGTCAAACTTCATGTTAGGATTTTCTATGAACCTAGTCTAAACTCTATAGCCAAGTCAGGTTTGGTAAGATCTAAAGAACGTGGTTCATATATGAACTATGCCAGTCGACATATATTACATCCTGTTTGGGCCTCTTTTGTTTGTGGGATTGTAAAAAATTAGGAACATGAAACACACACAGAAATATGATAGTAACACAAGCACAAAATATAAGGTCAAAAAACACATGAATTTTGAAAGCATGTAAGTTTGCTTCAATAGAATAGGAAAAACACATGAATACTGATAAGTATGATTATACCACAAAGGATCTTAATTAGCCTCATTCTTCATGCATAGAAATTTGAAAAGTAGTAATATTTTGGTGTTTTTCCATTGAAATAAAGATAAAATGAAAACTTACTCCATTTTATTGGTCCATTCATTTGGACATAACACATGAATAGTTTCATTGTAGGGGAAATTCATATTCCTATGATTTTCCTCCACTTCTCATTTCAACCATATATGCCCTTCAACTAACAGTTTTGCTATTTTTCTAATCAGCTAAACAATTGGATTTTCCATCTGTTTGATCTTGCGCATCGATTAATACTTGAGGTGTACATTTTATTTTGTTATCGGGCCGCAACGAGTTTCGGGTCACCCGTTAATCCATGCACCCATGTATTTTTATCTACTTTGAATTTATCTAATTCCCATCGCTATAGTTGATTTTGTCTTTCTTCTTTCGCCAAGATATTGTCCATGTAGAGACAACAAAAGTAGGAGAGAAGAGTGAGATGGGCTTCTCCGTGGAGAGGGGAAATATCATGTGCTCCCATCCTTAGGGTGCTCCCTATATTCCAACTTAAAAAAATCAACTTGAAATGTTTCAAAAAATTCTGAACAAATTTGTGAATGTTCACAGGAAATGTAATTAAATACAAGTTCTAAAATTTTCATATCAAAAATATAAATGAAAATTGAGAAACGAAAATGTGAAAGCTAGCATGAATAGTGTCATACAAAGACAAAAGCTACATTGGACATTATTCACTTCTGAATTTGTCTTTTTTGTTTCTTAATGTAGTTTAAGAGTTTGGACCTGAAATTTTTAGTGGTTATAGCACTACTAGGGAAAAGCCTAGCAGCAGCGCGGGTTTTGGGCCTATTAGTAGCGCGGGGGCCGGCGCTACTAATAAGGCGCTACAGCTAACGTATTGTAACGCCCTCGATGCGGCTATATCTCCCACGTATCGAAGCATGACTTAGAGGCATAACCTCATTGAAAGCAATGTCGCAAGTGAGGTAATCTTCGCAAACAACCCATGTAATACATAAGGGAAAGTGATACATAGTTGGCTTACAATCGCCACTTCACACAATTACATGAATAAAACATTACATCATCCAGATACAATCAAGGTCCGACTACGGAACCAAAATAAAAGAAGACTACCCCAAATGCTACACAGATCCCCGATCGACCCCAACTGGGCTCCACTACTGAACAACTAGAACAAAGCAACACAAAGGACAAGATCTTCATCGAGCTCCTCCTTAAGCTTGGTTGCGTCATCTGCACGGTATCCTCGTCACCTGCAAGCTGGTTTTGAAAGTATCTGTGAGTCACGGGGACTCAGCAATCTCGCACCCTCGCGATCAAGACTATTTAAGCTTATGGGTAAGGTGAAGGTATGAGGTGGACCTGCAGCAAGCGACTAGCATATATGGTGGCTAACATACGCAAATGAGAGCGAGAAGAGAAGGCAAAGCACGATCGAGAAACTATGATCAAGAAGTGATCCTAGAACAACCTACGTCAAGCATAACTCCAACACCGTGTTCACTTCCTGGACTCCGCCGAAAAGAGACCATCACGGTTACACACGCGGTTGATGTATTTTGATTAAGGTCAACTTCAGGTTTTCTACAACCGGACGTTAACACATATAGTAGTAGCACGGGTGCCACCCGCGCTACTACTACGTCCGTTAGTAGTAGCGTGGGTAAAAACCCGCGCTACTAATAACCCGTGCTTTGAAAATTTCGAATTTTTTGCCTGAATTTTCAAATTTTTGAATTATTTTAACCTCTCCTCTAATCTCTAATCACCCTCATCGCTGCTCAATTTAATCTCTAATCACCCCTCATCATTCCAAATCATCTAACTTCCCGGACGGTCACTCATCCTCTCACTACTCCAGCCTGAGCACGCTTAACTTCCGGGTTCTATTCTCCCTCGATTCCAAGTCTGCACTTGTTGTTTTCCTGACAATAGTAAGATGTCAATCCTATTAACCCTCGGGAGTTTAGCTTGAGCATGAAGTCACACATTTCACTGTTTGAGTTTAAAACTATTGTTCTAAAAAACAATAATTATTTATTAACACTAATATTTCTTTAATAAGGAGTTTGACCAAAGTTTGACCACAGTTTGACCAGATTTGACCAAAATTCCAAAAAACTAAAATAATTATTTAGTAACACTAATATTCTTGAATAATTATTTAGTAACACTAATACTTCTTGAATGAGTAGTTTGACCACAGTTTGACCAGATTTGACCAAAATTTAAAAAAACTGAAATTTAAGCATAACTTTTTTTCTTTTTAGAATTTGAGGATTCTAAAAATTTGCAAACAGACCATAGGCAGTCTCCATCGTATGCGGATTTTCGTGCTGAACATTTTGATATATTATACGTTTTTTTCTGACATCGTATGCAAAAGTTATAGCCGTTTTACATTTTCCCTACACTTTTTGCAAAACATGTCCAAATTTAAGTTCTTAAATTTTCCTAACTAGTAGATGTAGTAACATAACTACATCTCGAAGGATTTTAATTTTTGAAACATTTTGATATATTATACGTTTTTTTTTCTAACATCGTATGCGAAAGTTATAGCCGTTTTACATTTTTCCTACACTTTTTGCAAAACATGTCCAAACTTAAGTTTTTAAATTTTCCTAACTAGTAGATGTTGTAACATAACTACATCTCGAAGGATTTTAATTTTTGAAGTTTTTATCATTTTCTTTTGCTTTTTACAAAACCGAAAAGGCGATCCACGGGGGGGGGGGGGTGTAGAGTTTCAAAATGGGACCTTTAGTAGTAGCGAGGGTAAAAACCCTCGCTACTACTATGGCATGTCCCGGAGGGGCACGGTTGAGACCTCTTAGTAGTAGCGAGGGGTAAAAACTTAGTAGTAGCGCGGGTTTATAACCCTCGCTGCTACTATGGTATGGCCCAGGGGCACGGAAGAGACCGCTTAGTAGTAGCGAGGGGTAAAAACTAGCGCTACTGCTATCAACTTAGTAGTAGCGAGGGTTAAAAACCCGCGCTACTACTATGGCATGTCCCGCGGGGCACAGTAGAGACTGCTTAGTAGTAGCGAGGGTTAAAACCAGCGCTACTGCTATCAACTTAGTAGTACCGAGGGTTAAAAACCCGCGCTACTAGTAAGTAGCAGTAGCGAGGGATATAAACCCGCGCTGCTAGTAAGCGTCTGTGTATAAGCTTTTCCCTAGTAGTGTAGTCACACTCTTTGTGAGCATTCTAATTTTTTTTAATTTTTTTGAAATATTTAATATTGATGTTTTGGAGTTGGAGCATGGGAGCACATGATATTTTCCCTTCGTGGAGATTTCCACACCCCTCTCTCCCTCTCCTTGTGCTTGAATATTTCCATTCCAAGTTCTCCTTCTCTGTGTGCTTATCTGTTTGTCTTGTACTCTTCAGTGGGTGGTTCCTCTAGCTCCTGCTTTCAAGTTTGATGTATATTTTCTCTAGATCTGTCTGGATCTGATTTTGTATGTTTGTTAACTCATGCCACCGCATCTTAGGTACACATCTTAGTTCCTGGTTGAATTTTGTATCTTTAAGCTTGTACTTGGATATTTGTGCTTGTGTTCGTCGCCGACTACATCTGTGCCCTTATGTAGCTAGGCGGGTGTTGTGCTAATTTCTTTGGGGGTACAACCATGTCAGCCCGATGGATGAAATATAGAGATAGTTTAGTTAGATATTCTATTGTATTAGGCCATATAGGTTCTAATTAAGTTGTATTTGTCTGGCATTTGTCCTGATATTTTTGCATGCCTTGTAGGGTTGTCATCGTCTGAAATTTATCATGGTGATGATCTGTGTTATTTCTAAGCTAATAGTATACAACTTAGTTATTGTTATTTTTGTTAGGTGTCCAATGAAAATTGTTGATGTTTTGCAGTAAAATGTAGCCACCTTTTCTTAATTTTTAGGTTTATTGTAACGTTGAATGAACATTCCGATGTTGTAAGTTCTGTGTTTATTATTGTAGTTTAGAGATTTAATCTCACATTTTCATTGTATCATTCTCTTAGTAGTCTGGCATGATTAGTGTACGATGTATTTCCTGATGGACTGTACTCTAATAGTAAGAAACTTCATTTTCATCAGTTTCCATATCTATTATTGATTTCAATACAATATAATGTCTATCATTTTAAGCACCCTTGAAAATATAAATCATAAGGATGCCAGGGTTAGTTGTGGGCTATGTTGAAAACATGTCCCGTGATAAACCTTTGTATGAACATATTGAGTTCTCCTACATCATAGACAAATAAAATAGGACATAACACATGCCTTTGTATATTAATTTGTGATAACTAGATACATCGTATGTATATGTATGTATGCATTTTAGGTAGGACACTATTTTACACATGATTCTAAACTATATACTACAAGAAATATCTTGATAGAGGTTTTCTAAGTGGATGGTTATCTATCTCAAGTCTGCGCAAATAAGTAGATAATTCTAGAGTATATATAGTGTCTAGTAGGTGGACTTCTTCATGAATCATTAGAATTGCATGCTAATTTGTCCTTTCATTGTTTGATAGTTTCTGATTTAATAATTATCTAGCATGAGAACACTTTTGTTTACTTGTGTTGAACAACAATGGTCCTCTCAATGTATATCCATGCTTTGCACTTGGTAAAACATCATCACTTGATATGGATATCTAGGAAAATTCATAGACCCAATTTGTTTTATCTACAGTTACTCCCTCGAACCTAGCGGATTTTCCTTTCTGGCATGGCTCAGATCGACATCACCATGATCTCCTGCACTCTTTGGCTCAGAAACTACCAGTAGAGGACTCACCAGGGCGGATTCGCCATGCTATCGCCTCTGGTTCTCCTTGGCAGGGGCTCCGCAAATCTCGCACATGATTGGGTCAATGTTCACATACCTCTGCAAATGTCGTTCATTTTTTTTGGTTTGTGTTTTTTTAGATTTTTTGGTATTTGTTTTTTTCTTCCGATTTTTTCGTGAAAAAGGTTCGCTGAAACCTATTAGAATGGGATCAAGTTTCGAGATATCGAGGGGGGAGAAATCCACGGTGAAAATAGTTCGATATACGGACGCACAGTTCAAGAGATAAAACTTTTTGAATAAACGAATCTAAAAAAACTCTGAGGTTGCAACAAGTGGCGCACATACAGTGTGCCACTTGTTAGAGCATCTCCACTAGCGCCCCAGAATGCCCCCCCAGGCCACTTTTTGGGCGCCGGCGGGCAAAAAACGCTCCACTCGGCCCCCCAGGACCTCACTTTTCGCCGGATTTGACGAAAAACACCGCCGGCGAGCGCAGCCCACACCCAGGCTATCGGGGGGCGTCTGGGAGCACCGGCGCTTTTGCTTAACCAATCTCTTTCCCCCACGTCAGCCACCCACCCCCTCTCTCTCCTCTCCTCCTCTCTCTCCTCTCTTTTCTTTTTCCTTCTGCCCACCCTCTTCTCTTTCCTCTCAGCTAGCCGCGCATCGACGGAGGCGGAGGCCATGGAGACGGCGGGCCGACGACCAGGAGGGCGGTAGTCGACGGGGACGGAGGTCTGGTGGGCCTGGTCGTGGGCGTGTTGCGTCGTGGCGGCGTGTGTGGCGGCGGTGGGGCTGGCGGGCGCCGGCGTGCTGGTGTGGTGGGCGGTGGCGTTCCACCTGGCGCGGGAGCAACTCTGGATGGTGCCCGTCGGGCTCGTCCTCCTCGGCACGCCGCTCGTCGCTTGGCTCTCCCTCTTCGCCTCCGGCGCATGCCGCCGCCTCGGGACCAGCCTCCTCTGCACGCCGAGCTGCACGGGGAGGAGCCGTGGCCGGAGCTCGCAGTCGCCGCGCGTGGCCGGGGAGGAGCTCACCCGCGGCCGCCTATGCGTGGCCGGGGCGGCCCGCACCCGCGCCCGCCTGTGCGTGGTGGAGCTCGGCCGCGCCCGTCTGCCTGGGAGCTGCCCTACTCCAAGTCGCGGACGACATCTCCGCCAAGGCCGAAGTTGACCGCAACAAGGCCGGCGCTTCGCGTGCCCGGCGCGGAGCTCGCGCTCGCGCGGCCTGAGCGAGCATGCATGGCCCGGCGCGGAGAGCGCGCGTGCCCGGCGTGGAGCTCGCGCTCGCGCGAAGTTGGAGCGGAGCACACATGGCTGGCGCGGAGCGGAGAGCGCGCATGGCCGTGGCGGAGCTGGCTCGCGTGGAGGAGGGAGCTGGACGGAGGGCATGAGGACGGAGGGCTGGTGGTGCGTGGCGGACGGTGGCGGGCGTCCTCGATGGTGCTGGAGACGGTGTGTGTGGGGCGGAACGAGTGGATATTTTCTCAATCGCAGGCAAAAAAATTCGCCGGCAGTCCCCCAAGGGACGATAAAAATGCCTCCTGGGGAGCTCTACAGCTGGAGATGCCCTTAGGATCTGAAAAGGTGGGAAGTGACTTTTGCAAGAGTTAACCCATAACTAGTTATTTCAGTAAATCCTAGTTGATGTAGGAGAGACTACGGTCGTAGCGCTGCGCCAAGGGTCGTCCCAATTCGAAGCTTTCACTCGCGCCAAGGGCCACCACTTCAGTTGCCGTTAATATATGATGAAGATTTTTTAATACGAGCAGGACTTTTTTAATGTCGGATTAACTTTTCTTAATATACACTAAACATTTTCTTTACAAAGTGAATTTTTTTAAAGTACGCTTAAATTTTCCACACAGAAAGTACTAGAACAGAAAAAACTAAAAAAATCACTGAAATGAGCCATCACCAGAGCGAACCGGCGCATTACTCTTGAGTCTTGAACCTGTGCGAAGCCTCAACCATTTGAGCGTACGTGCGTCCAATACGAGGGTGAGAATATAGAACCACCGATGACTCCATTACCAAAAATCGTCAAAAAAATCTGGAGATGTTCTATGATCTGAGTGAATATAACTTGGGCAGACTTGCTTTTTCTTTGATGGCTTTGTAAAAATTACTCTAGAGCTGTTCTATGGTACATATATATGTCCGGGATTAATTATAAGGATCAAATAACAACACACTTAGAAACAGGAGTTGATTAATATAATGTATCACACAGAAAGCAGGTAGAAGACCATGATAAACTATATGTGCAACAAACTTAAACTAAAGCCACAAGACAACTTTTTCTTGACTAAAGCCACGACACGTTTTTTGTGGATCGGAGGGAGTAGTATTTGTAAACAGTCAACCCTTTTCTTCCAGAATCACAACAAGATCAATCTACTGAGTACTGACTTAGCTGGATGCTTGCCATCCAACCATCATCAATAGCCATCAATCATCTATATAGCTTAAATTTAACCAGTACCACACTCTGTTTAGTGTCACGTCACCAATTGTGTGTGCTAGCTAAAAAATACAATTGGGTGTGCTGTGTGGTGATTGGTGAGGAATGGGAAAGAGCAGTGTACGTTGTGTGGACAAGAGACGAACACGTGTCCATTCCATCTACAGTAGAAAAATGTTGATCATCTGGAACGTATCTGGTGCATCGGGGCAATTGGTGCTACCGGTGCACCGGACTCCATTGCACACTAAAAAATGTTCGAAAAAATCCGGACAAAAATTTAGTGCATTGACACAACATCAGTGTAAGTTGTCACAAAAATTCAAATCAAGATTCGAAACATTGCTCGAGATACAAAAATGACAAATTTTACATCAATGTGTTAATGGGCCAAAACTAAAGCCCAACTTGTGTTATGTACTATTTAGTGTCAAATTTGTTATTTTTTATCTCGAGCAATGTTTTAAATTTTGATTTGAATTTTTGTGACAACGTACATGGATGTTGTGTCAATGCACTAAATTTTTTACAGATTTTTTTGAACATTTTTAAGCGTGCAATATGGGGCCGGTGCACCGTTAACACCAATTGCCCCGGTGCATCAGATACATTCCCTCTCGAGGTCAGCCTGAGGAGGCAGACCGGGGAAGATCTGCCATCCGGCGTCGCCGAGCTCCTCGATCTTGAGCAGCAGGTCGAGTCGGCACTGGGAAAAGTCCGTCAAACAAAGGTACGATCGGATCGGAGTACACTTTACACATTAATTCAGCTGCGTTGGTAAATCTCACTGGTCACATCACATGCAAGGGTTCACGCTTCTGTTCCTCCTTGTGTTCCTCCTTGTGTTGATGGATGCAGGACGAGCTACTGAACCAACAGTTGGGCGTCGCAAGGTACGTGCCTCTACGTGATTTAGTTGCAGTTATTATAATCCTTTTGAGGGGGATTGAAGAGACCATGTGCCCGCCCATGCTCTCCCCACCCGCGCCCGCGCCCGCGCCTGCGCCTGCGCCGGCAGGGGCGGCCGCAGCTCCCTGCTCCGGCTTCGCCTCCTGGTTTATGCCCCTGCCGCCGCCGCCTGCTGGCGGCCCTGTTGGCGTCCAGCTCGCGCTGCTTAGGAGAACTTCGTCCTTCCGGTGCTCATCTGCTGCAGCCTCGTCAGATCCAGATTCGCTGCCGGCAGGTCAGGGCGGATCTACCTCTTCAGGCGGCTTCGTCCCCGACTCGCAGGCGCCAAGTGCATCTCCGAGCCAGGCTTTGGTTGGGCCGGGGCTCGCCGCCCCTGCTGCGGCTTCCTCGCGCATTCAAGTCCCAGGCGAAGCCAGCCTTAATTGCGCTGTTGGGAGGCAGTTGGCCTCCTTCCACCATGCTGCTGGTGCGTCTTCAATGCCGGGGTTGCAGTCCTGCGCGGGGCGCGAGGATGAAGTGACCGGCGACTGGCGCCTCGTCGCATCGCGTAAAGGCCCGCGCCGCCCGGCTTTGGCC
This sequence comes from Triticum urartu, assembly GCF_003073215.2. NCBI lineage: Eukaryota > Viridiplantae > Streptophyta > Magnoliopsida > Poales > Poaceae > Triticum > Triticum urartu. The sequence goes on along the minus strand of NC_053022.1, from coordinate 573,242,041 downwards.
GCCCCGGCATTCAAGCCGGCGCCCATTCCCCGATGGCTCCTAGGCCGGTGTTGTCGGTGCCTCTTCCGCGGTCATCGTGCTGAGGGGTGCCGTGACCCAATTCGCTGCTCCCGCTGCCTACAAAATGGGCACAAATCGCACGGCTGTCAAAACCTCTGGAAGCCTCTGAGCTCTCTTGACAGCCTAGCCGTGCCTCCACCACCTCTCCCCCGCCCTACTGCTGCTGTCGTCGGGGCATCTCGCCTGGGTCGTGGCCGGGAAGCCCCTCGCCCGCTGCTGCTGCCTGCTACCCCTCGGACCAACATGGCGCGGCCTGGTGGCGCCTCGCTACGGCCTGATGACGCTTCGCTGCGGCCGGCGGAAGACTTCGTTGTTGTCCCAGCGACGCCTGAGATGCAGCTGGAAGCGGCCATCCTCTCCTCCAACGATGCGGTCGCTTGGCTCGAGGGTGGCCGGCAGGACGTCTCCTGTCGGCAGGTGGCCCCTGAGCTTGCAACGGCCCTGGGCACGCGTCAGGCGGACGTCGAGGTGATCCAGCACTGTCCCGAGCAATTCTTTGTTCGGTTTATGCATCAGCACCACTGCGCCGAGGCTCTGTCCCGCGGTGATCTTCCCGGCGCTGGCTACCGCATCTATGTGCGTGAGTGGAGGCTTGAAGCGCACGCCGACAACGAGGACCAGCTCCACCACGTCCGGCTCTGCTTGGAAGGTGTCCCGCTGCACGGCTGGAACAACTACATCGCCACCTTCCTCATCGGCCGTGGCTGCTCTCTCGACTACATCGAGCCACGTTCCCTTCGCAAGGAGGACACGAGGGACATGGCGCTGTGGGCATGGACGGCCGATCCCAGTGCCATCCCCAAGGTCAAATGGCTAATGCTGCCGGCCCATGGTCACCGCCGTCGGGGACGGCGCGGCCTTCGTCATTGCGTCATCATCCATCTGGACCTCCACGAGGACCACTCCAAGGCCGGCGACGACGATGACAACCCGCCGCCACCGGAAGTTCATGAATTCACCTGGTATAGGAAGTTTGTCGATGGCACGTACACCCCAAGGGATCGCCGACCTGCGCAGGGGTGTATTGAGCGGCGCCCGGATAGGCGCCAAGATGACGGCGACCGCGACGGCCGGCGCGGGCGCGATGGTGGCCGTGCTCGGGAGGGCTGGGGCGCCAAGGTGCGGCGCTCGCTCTCTCGCAACACTCGCGAGCGCCACCGCGGTGATGGCCAGGACCGCACCAGGGACCGCTCGGGGGGGGGGGCACCGACGGGAGGGCAATGATGCTATGCTTGCCCCCCTTGCATGCCCCGGCTCTGCTGCAGTTCTGCGAGGCTCGGGATCGGGTAGTGGTGAGCCAACTCGTGTCCTCGAGCTGCTGCCCGTCCAGCTGCCGGCGGAGCAGCTTGCGCGTGGGCGTAGCCCCGTCCGTCACGCCTCGCCTCGCTCCTCCAGGCTGCGATCCCAAGATGAGCGCACTCCACCGGTGTCCCCACCGCTCTCCCCAACCACGGTCCTGCCGCCAAGCCCTGCTTCTAAACGTGACGAGACCAGGAGCTCCCTCCTGTTGGGTGCGACTCATAGCCAGCCTCTGCTCGAGCTGTGCTCGCCTGAGGCCATGGTGAGGCCCCTTCCATCGCCGTCCAGGCCACCTGGCTTCCAGTCGTCGCCAACGCCGCCGCTGGTCTGCGTCGGCACCATGAGGCGTACCCCCTCCCCAGTGCACCGTCGCGCCGCACAAGACGGAGTGGAGACCCTGGCGCCCATCTTCGAGGAGCGGCAGTTGGGCATCCTCGCCCCGCCTGCGTCGCCTCGTCCCAGCCCTCTAGTAGCTCGTCGAAAGACGCTGGCAGGAGTTTAAATCTCCAACAAGGGCGGCCTCTCACTGCAAAGGATCAAACGAGCGGGTGCAGGTGTTGTTGCAGCTCCAGCAGCCAAGGTGGCGGAGAAGCTCGTCTGTCGCACAATGGGAACCACAAGAGACGGAGAAGATGTTACTGAGGCTACCTTGAACGACTTCACAGCCAAGTTTAAGGAGCAGCTGGCTCCAGAGGTGATCATGGCCATGAGGGAGTTCTTCCACCTTGATGATGCTGCTGTCAACGGTGTCGAGGATGCATTGCTGGACCATGGTGGTGAGGGTGCGCTGGAGCTTGCTCAAGGGGGCCGTCTAGCACAGGAAGTCGTGGGATCGCAGCCGGCTACGGCTTGATCTCCCAGTCTGCATGCTTGGGCTGCTTTAGTTGATTATGTTAGTCCAACTAAGTAATGTGTCATGGGGTGGCCCTGTTGCTTTCGTTTTTAGGTGTGTGTGTTGTATCAGGGGTGCATGGCGTTGCCTTGTGTTGGGCTACATGCGGTGTTGTACTGGTCCAGTTGGACAGTTGTATCAATGGCTACGTTCTGTGTCCTTTCTAGCTACATGGTCAGGACCGTCAGGTCTATGTGCATGATGGTGTGTCCCATGCTGATACAGCCAATCAACACGCTCAGTTGGAACGTCCGTGGCTTAAACTGCTCAGCTAGGCGGGCAACAGTCAGTGCAATGATCGCCGCCTCCTCGTGTCAACTCGTCTGCTTACAAGAGACGAAGCTTGCCAGTGTTGACAAGTTTGTTGCCGCCTTCCTTGGTGGTAACAGACTCAAAAATTTCGCGCAACGCCCGGCCACTGGGACTAGGGGAGGGATCCTTTTATTGTGGGACGACAATGTTCTTGATGTCTCCGATATCTCAGCTTCGACCTATTGCATCTCTGGCATGGTCCGCATCTGTGCGACCGACATGTGTTACAAACTCACTTCCGTCTATGGTCCCACAGACTATGCTTGCAAGGACGACTTCTTCGCCGAACTTACCGCCCACAAGCCTTTGGCTGGTGTTGGTTGGCTTGCTCTAGGAGACTTCAATCAGATCTATCGTGCACGTGACAAAAACAAGAGAAATGTTAATCGAAGTAGGATTAACCGGTTCTGCGCTACTTTGCAATCCTGCGAGCTCAAGGAAATCCATCTTCAGAATAGACGCTTCACGTGGAGTAATGAGCGGGACAACCCAACGCTTTGCAAGCTTGACTCCTTCTTCTGCAATGCGGAATGGGATACGACATTCAACACCCATGTCTTGCATGCTTTGTCTTCCTCCCTTTCCGATCATTGTCCGCTCCTTCTCGCGGATGACAGGGGCCCCAGAAGGCCACGGTCCTTCAAATTCAAGAATTTCTGGGTATCTTTGCCTGGATTCAACAAGGTGGTTCAGAAGGCGTGGGACGAGCACGTGGGTCACACGGAGCCTTATCAAGTCTTGCACCATAGGCTCAAGAAAACTGCGATTCGGCTCTCCGAGTGGAGCAAGAAGCTCTTTTCCAAGGCTAAGATTGAACTACATGCAGCCCTACTTGTGATTCTTCGCCTCGACATTGCACAAGAAGAGCGGATTCTTTCTCCCGAGGAACGTGACTTACGTTCTAGGCTCAAGCGGAGGGTTATTAGTTTGGCGGTGCTTGAGAAGGCTAGGAAAAGCCAATGTGCCAGGATTTCAAATCTGAGGGATGGTGATGCAAACACCAGATTCTTTCATTGCCGCATTAATGCCCGAAGACAGAAAAACTACATTCATTGTATCAAACATGCACAAGGGTGGGTGACTGAACATGAGGTAAAAGAAAAGATCATCCATGTCCACTTCTCTGAGGTCATGGGGAGGAGAGGCACGTGCAACAAAGATTTTAATTGGGAGGAGCTCAGCACCGAGCCCCATGACTTGCATGACCTTGGCAACACCATCACGGAGGATGAGGTGTGGGGGGCATTAAGGAGATGCCTGGCAATAAGGCGCTTGGACCGGATGGCTTCACGGGAACCTTCTTCAAAAAGTGTTGGGGAATCATCAAGCATTCCGTCATGAGGGTTATTCAACGCTTCGATTCCCTACACACCTCCAACTTGCAATGGCTCAATTCTGCCAATGTCATTCTCTTGCCCAAGAAGGAGGGTGCGGAAGGCATCTCTGATTACAGACCTATTAGCCGTGTCCACGCCATTGCCAAAATCATTGCCAAAGTTCTCTCACTTCGGCTGGCCCCCCACATGAACGGCCTTATCTCAAACGCTCAGAGCGCCTTCATCAAGAGAAGAAGCATACATGATAACTTCATGTGTGTGCGAAATTTTGCTAGACGCCTGCACAAGTGCAAGACCCCAGCTCTTCTGTTCAAACATGACATCAAGAAGGCTTTTGACTCAATCAAGTGGGAATACATCCTTGATGTGCTTCAACGGTTGGGGTTCCCCGACAAATTCTGGGCTTGGATTGCCGCGCTTCTATCCACATCTTCATCTTGGATCCTTTTAAATGGGTTGCCCGGCCCTCCAGTGAAGCATAGGTGCGGACTTAGGCAGGGGGACCCCATTTCCCCCCTGCTTTTTGTCATTGCGATCGACCCCCTCCACAAGATTTTGGACCTTGCAACTCGAAAAGGTCTCCTGCATAAGATCCGTGGGCGTGGGGCCATGGTGCGAACCTCCCTCTATGCTGACGACGCGGCGGTTTTTGTGGCTCCTATCAAGAAGGACATTGACAACCTTGCCTCTATCTTGAGAGGCTTTGGCGAGGTGACGGGCCTATGCACCAACTTCCAAAAAAGCTCCGTCGTGCCAATCCGCTGCAATCACCTTGACCTTGACCATATTCTTCAGAGCATGCCAGCCGCACGGGCATCTTTCCCGGTTAAATACTTGGGGTTGCCTCTCTCTGTTTGGCAACTTAAGCATGTTGACTTCCAATACCTCGAAGACAAGGCGGCTGGCAAATTGGTCACTTGGGAGGGCCAAGACATCACTACCATCGGACGCACGACCCTCATCAAGTCGGCCATCTCCTCCCAAGCGGTGTACTCTATTACGCCTCTTATCGTGCCAGCAAGATCACTTCATAACCTAAAGAAAATTGAGAGGGCTTTCCTTTGGTCCGGCGCGGATAAAACAACGGGAGCCAAGTGCAAGGTCAACTGGCAAGTGGTGTGCCGACCAAAGGAGTACAGTGGATTAGGAGTCCTCAATACCGACAAGTTCGCACGTGCTCTGCGCCTTCGCTGGCTTTGGTATGAATGGACGGAACCCCACAAGCTGTGGGTGGGTTTTGGCAATCCTTGCACTGAGGATGACCGCCAGTTTTTCTACGCCTCTACCACCATCACTGTGGGTGACGGCGCTAGAACACCGTTTTGGGATGCCCCCTGGCTTCTTGGTCGCAAGCCCAAGGATATTGCGCCGCTAATCTACGAGGCATCAAGACGGAAGAATTGGTCGGTGCGTGAGGCTCTTCGAGGGAATGCGTGGATCTTCAAAATCCGCCACAACACCACTTTCTCCAGCAACCACATTCGGGAATTTTTCACTCTTTGGATGCTTGTGCACAACTTCCACCTTGATGAACAAGCCGAAGATGAAATTTTTTGGAAACACATGAATGACGGAATCTACACGGCGGCTACCGCATACAAGGCTCAGTTCCTTGGCTTGACCCTCTCTCCCATGGACCGCATGGTCTGGAAGGTTTGGGCTCCTCCCAAGGTTAAATTCTTTTCCTGGTTGGCATTGCAAGATAGGATTTGGACCGCCGATCGCTTGGAGAGGCGTGGGTGGCCAAATTGCGGCCTCTGCCCTCTTTGCAAGAGGGAGCAGGAAACGGGTGCTCACCTTTTCTTCAAGTGCCGCTACACGATTAGGCTTTGGAGAGCCATCATCGAGAAGATTGGCTTACATCACATGGATACATCAACGTGGCACCTCCACGAAACCGTCAAAGAGTGGTGGGACAAGAGAACCGACTGTACCAATCCTAATTGGCATGCTATGGCCTCCCTCACCATGCTTGTCTCTTGGACAATTTGGAACAAAAGAAATGGTAGGGTGTTCTGTCACAAGTGCATGCCACCGCCTGTTATCCTTACCACCATTCTGGACGAGGCCAAGCTTTGGGTAACCGCTGGCGCTAAAAGACTAGAGAACTTGTTGTTGCGCGAGTAATTGTCATGCCGCTGCTGTGGGTGTGTTGTATAACTCTAAACTCTATTCTCTACTTATTTAATTGATGAGGCAAATCTTTTGCCTCCGTTTCAAAAAAAATAAATCTTTTTGACGCTGTGCAGTTATTATAATTAAGTGGACACCAACTCAAATTTCAAATAATTAATTAGCAAATGTTCATCCGACCCAATGATGCTGCTATGTGCTAGTATAATCTATATATCATACATGGTGCAGGTGCAAAACCTGGAAGACGAGAACAATGCTCTGCTCCACATGAACGCAGACAGGCAGGATCGTGCTGCCGCGGAGCGGATGACGACGCAGCAGATGCTAATGGCCGCGGCGGCGTTCCTGGAGGCCGAGGCGTCGACGTCACAGCAGCCGCCATTGCCGTAGCTTCCCGAGACGTGCTTTGCTTCATCCTGGAGGATGAATCATGCCATGCACGCGGCTGTGCTGATGAAGATCTACGTGCGAATAAACACGCCACTGCTAGTAGCTAGTACTAGCTAGTACTATTACTCAACCAGTATTTGACTATGTTGTTTTGCAAGATTGGGGATAATTATATATATAGTAGATGCATGATGGACTTGTGGACATGGCCGCGGGTTAAATAATTGATGAATCTAGCCAACATTTTCTAGCTGTGCATGATGTACTGGTTATTGCATTGTTGATCATGTGTGTATGTGTCTCCTGGTTTGGATATCGAGCTCCATCCACGAGATGCCTGCATGCATGTTGTTATTCTGTTTATAAAGCTCATGTCGCTGCATCTGTTAAATGTAGTACTGCGTGTACCATTTGGAAGACCTGGGCTCCCCTAAATGCAAACTCTTTCTATGGCTGGTCGTGAGGGGGGTGTGTTTGGACAGCGGACCATCTTGCCAAGCATGATTTACCACATGATGCTAGTACATGTTGTTTCTACAACAATGCATAGGAATCAGCGCATCATCAATAAGGTGCGGTGTCTATACCACCATTGGGAGTTTGGCGCTTCTTTGAGAAAATCTGAGTGAGGTCATTCCCCAAAATGCTCCTTTTCTCCGAGATTGGTGGCAAGAGGCTAGAACTAGAATTCATGATTCAAGAATGAATTCCCTACGAGCATCTCCAGCCGTTGCCCCCCCCCCCCCTCCCCCCCAAGGAGGCATAAAAATTGCCGTCTAAGGGCGAGCCGGCGGTATAATCGGCCCAGTTTCAGGGAAAAATGGTTCGATATCGGCGCAAATTAGCCCATATTCGGCGTGGTTCGGCATGAATTGTCAACATAATATTTTTTTTATCACACAGTTCATCACAGAAAATCAATAGAAATCAAATAGTTCAATACAAATTATATAGTTCAACAAATAAAAACTCATATTTCATCACACGTCGAGTTAGGTGTCGCCCTTTAGCCTCCATAGGTGCTCCACCAGATCCTGCTGCAGTTGTTGATGCACCTATGGGTCTCGGATCTCCTAACGCATATTGACGTAGGCAGTCCAGGTTGCCGGTAGCTAGTGATCAACTTGGACAAGAGGACCCTTCCTGTAGTATGGTTCAGTGTCAAACACTGGCTCTTCCTGCTCGCTCTCAATGATCATGTTGTGCAAGATGACACATCAAGTCATGATCTCCCACATTTGATCTTTCGAACAGGTCTGAGTAGGGTACCGGACAACAGCAAATCGAGATTGGAGCACACGAAATGCCCGCTCGACATCCTTCCTGCAAGCCTCCTTAACCTTGGCAAAGTGGGACTTCCCTAGCACAACGTTTGAGATAGTCTTCACAAATGTAGACCATCTCGGTTAGATGTCGTCAGCTAGGTATACCCCTTGTTGTAGTGCCGCCCATTGACCTCGAAATTCACCGGAGGAGAATGACCTTCAACAAGCTTGGCAAAGACAGGGGGCACTACAGCACGTTGATGTCATTGTGAGTTCCTGGCATACCGAAGAAGGAGCGCTAAGGTCCTGTGTGGCCACCGCCTCAAGTACCACACTGATAGAGGCAAAGGTGTCCTGTCTTTCGATGAGATGGTGGTTATCGTTTTGGAGGAAGTCGACTTTGACGATCCGACTATGAACGTGCGAGGACGTCGCGCCTTAGCAATCGCTAAACCAACTCCGAGAGGTTATTGACCACGCCGGAGCACGATCAACCTGACCACGAAGGTCTATTTCTTGCAGGCCAACGAAGAACAAGCAAGAAACTACCTTGCGAATATAAGAGGAAAGCTTTATTGATCAAGGTGGGGTTCTGTGACGCCTTGGTCTGGTCGTTGAACACAAACTAAGTACGCGAAGTTGCAGCTATGGCGAACTTTTAATCTAAACAAAACCCAAAGTCTAAACGGTGCCCTAAGGGATGTATATATGAAGAGGGGGAAATTTCGTGGCCCTTGGGGACGGGGTCCGAAACCAACCCTATCTCTTGTTTCCCCACACATACGGACTCTAAAAACAGCCTATACTTATGTACTTCGAAATTACATGGGTCTGGCCCAATAATAAGGTGACGCAGCATCTAGAATAGCCTCTGGACAAAATTTATGAAGTGGCATCTTGTATATTTCGTCCAAGGCTTCATTCACTCCTTATGGTGGCTTCAAAGTCCTGAAATCATCACTTATAACTTCGTTCTTGTTCCCCTTGCGCATGCCATCAACTCCATGCTTGTTCTTGCTCCAATGTTCATCCTTCTTCAAGCTAGGCCCTTCATTTGTAAGCAAAACAAATGTATCCAATTTAGGCAGCATCATATTCTCATGAACATTAGAATCATTACCAAGAAACGAAAGTACCTGGTAATTTAATTGGCGTGCGCGAGCTCTAGTAATTGGTCCATTATATGTAACAGTAGGGGATGTGGGTGTAAAAATGGTATTGATGTCCTCATCACACACCGCAACCGCCTTTGGCGCCTTTGTACATCCCCTGCCAAGCAAATGGGAAGTTCTTCCACTTTCCAATGCATGTAGTCGATGCTTCCAAGCATCGATCCTAGGAAATCCTCTTGCTGCATTCTGTGTTAGGATCCGAGCAGTGTCTTCCACATTGGGTGTTCATAAATATTGCGGTGCAAACACTGCCACCACTGCCCTGCAGAACTTGTAGAAACACTCAATGGTCGTGGACTCGACCAGCTAAATTAGCTAAAGGGATGGGACATAATTTTTACGGGGAACCCGCATGGCTAACGATCTTTTATATATTTTTCCAGTAGTGATTCTAGGTACTATTGCATGTAGTGTAGGTTTAGCGGTTCTCGAGCCATCAATAGCGCCCATAGTCGTTGAGTGAATCACCGGGAGCTCCATATGCAAGCATCCTCATCGTTGTGCACTTCTGGATTGAGGTGAATCCAAGTTTGCCGGTGCAATCCTTCTTGCACTTGAAGTAGCTGTCGAACTCCCGGATGGAATTCACAATCCTGAGGAAAAGCTTTCGGCTCATCCGATAACGGCGCTGAAATACTTTGTCACGGTGCAGTGGAGCGTCGGCGAAGTAGTCGGAGTAGAGCATGCAGTAGCCTTCCAAACGATGCCGGTTCTTTGCTTTCATCCGCCCCTACGCCGAGCCACCTCGCCATGGCTTTTCATTGCTCGCGAGCAGGCCAGCGAGGGCGGCGAGGACCATGAGATGTTCCTCTTCCTGGACGTCGGCATCGGCTTCCTCCTCCAGCAGCGCGGCGAGCGCCTCCTCATCATCCGAGTCCATTGCCGAGCAGGCAAATCGCTGAACACCTTGCGGGTGTGGTGGACGCACACCCGCCGGTACACTGCCCTGCGCAGCCGGAACGCCGGAAAAATCGCCCAAACGGTGGTGGAGAGGCTGCCACGGCGAAACCTCCTCTCTTTTCCGGGCGGGAATGGCCTATCTAGCGGTGGTGGGCGGCGGGCAGCGCCGGGATCGGCAGGGTGGCGGCCGAGCGTGCGGGGGTGGGAGGCGAATCTGGACGATTGGCTTGACTTTTCGCCTGACAGTGTGGCCCAGGCGTGTTTTTCCCTTGCGACGGAGCCCCCGAGCGTCCCCCAGCGCGTTGGGTTCGGCCTGCGATCACCGGGCTCAAAAACGGGCCGAGCCGGCGGATTTCGGCGTCTTGGTTGCGCGACTGGGGGGTTTTTTCGGCGCCGGCGCGTAAAAAGTCGCCGGGGGGGAGGGAGGAAGGGTTGTTGGGGGCGCGGCTGGAGATGCTCTAAACACTTTGTTACCATTAATAATTTGAAGCATGTGGAGGGAAATAAATGAAAGGATCTTTGTGTAATTCTCACACACCCCGCTTCAATAAATCATTGACCAAATTAAAACGGACGCGAGGCAATGGGCTGAAGCAAGGCTAGGTCGTTTTATATTGCATAAGTTGGCATTGTTGCTTGTAGGTACTTTGATGGTCTGGGCAAGATGGGTTGTTTTCTCTTGACTTTAGATAGATCGTGTCTTATGCTCTAGCTAAACTCGCTTGTTCTTGTGTATCTCTGATGATAGTATATTTCTCCCACTTTTAATATAATACATGCAGCCCTCCTGCATAGTTAAAAAAATGTTATAGATATTTCAATATGAATTGCATACAAACTAAAATGAATGAACAAACACAGTAAAACGTGTCTACATACATTTGATATGAAAGAAGTTAGAACATCTTATATTTATGAGCAGAGATCGTACTCCTTCCTGTCCTTTTTACTTTGCATATAAGAATTGTCTGAAGTCAAAAGTTTGACCATATTTATATGAAAAATATCAACATCTACCATGCAAAAGTTATACAATATGAAACTTTAAGTCATGATGCATCTACCGGTATTGATTTCACATAGTGAATGTTGGTATTTTTTTCTATAAAGTTGATCAAACTTTATGAGGCTTGACTTCAGACAAATCTTATATGCAAACTAAAAAGGACCGAGGGAGTACTAATTAAGCACCGTACGAACTATAATCTACCACTACGGGCATCGCTTCCTCCATGGGGTTGGGGGGCGGGGGTCGTTTTGGAGTTCCTACTTGGGATCTACCTCCAGATCATGTCTTTCAGGCGAAAGCCTAATTAAGATTCCTATATGTGGGTCAGGCGGGATCCTCAAAAAAAATGTGGGTCAGGCAGCTGCGTCAGTGCCATGTTGCTTCCCCTTTTGGGGCGTCGCCTTGAAGGACATCGTTTCCTTTGACGCTCTTTCAATTTTGGGCGCACAGGGCATCGCAATCGGTAGTTGACTGGCCGGTGGTGTAGGTAGGGATGTCATAGCAGTTGCCTCCCATCCGGTGGCGTTGCGACTCGTGAGGCAATGATGATGGTGGCAAGAGGAGCAGGGTTGTGGCATGTACTTCCATGTCAACTATTTGACACGTTCTTGAGCATGAAGTAGGAGTTGTAGCTTTGCGGGGTGATGCGCGGCAACAATGCCAACTGAAGGACAAAGTCAAGCTATGTTGGTGCAAGGTGTGCTTCTTTCACTTGCGAGACTCGTGACCAAAGCCAGAGCTGCCTGGTCTCCTTGATCTCCGCCATATGCTGCTTGGTCTCGGCTAAATACCTCGCAGCTGCCCTCTGCATCTTGGCCTGCCTGCAGCACAGCAGAAGGTTTGTTAATAGACGACGTTCTTGATGAATGGTGATGGAGGCACTAGTTTTTTTTTTGAGACAATGATGGAGGCACTAGTAGAAAAGGGGGCTTTGGTTCAGGCCGGGTCAGCCCATTAGTCCCGGTTCAGTCCAGAACCGGGACCCATGGGGGCATTGGTCCCGGTTCGTGAGCCCAGGGGGCCGGCCGGGCCACATGGGCCATTGGTCCCGGTTCGTCTGGACCTTTTGTTCCCGGTTGGTGGGACGAATCGAGACCAATGGGCCTGGCTCCTGGCCCACCACCATTGGTCCCGGTTGGTGGTTTGAACCGGGACCAATGGCCGCCCTTTAGTCCCGGTTCATGCCACGAACCAGGACCAATGAGGTGCCTATATATACCCCTCGCCCGCGAGTAGAGCACTCCAGTGCTCTGTTTTTCTCTGGCCGGCGAGGGGAGGGCTTTGTGGTGATCTAGCTCACCTCCTATGCACATGAGGTGTTCGATGAAATGCCCGAGCCACACTAGTTAAGCTTTCTCCTCTCGAAGCTCGACCTCAAAGCTCCATTTTCCTCGAGATTTGTCTAGGTTTAGCGGCCCGTCACGTCCCATTCCCGTCTTCACCGCCGTCGATCGCCCCTGCTCGCCCCGACGCCGCCCGCCGCTCGCCCCTGCCCGCCCCGACGCCGCCCTCTGTGAGCACCGCGCGCCCCTGCCGGCCCCGCCGCCGCCGCCGTGCTTTTTAATTAGTTATATATGCTATTTTTTACATTTTTTAGATGTTTTTAGATTTTCATATATGTATGTATATATTTTTTTAGATATATGTATTTCTTATGTATGTTCATATATGTATGTATGTATTTTTTACATGTTTTTTATATGTATGTATGTATTTTTTCAATTGTAATATGCATGGTGTTTTAAAAATACATTAATGTTCTCTGATTTAGTACATTAATTTTAGGTTAGTTTCAATTTTAGAAAAGTTTTATATATTTAGGAAGAAGGAAGAGAAGGAAGAAGGAAGAAGAAGAAAAAGTTTTATATATGCAAAAGTTACATTTTTAGAAAAGTTTTATATATCTAGCTAGAAAGAAGGAAGAAGAAGAAAAAGAAGGAGAGGAAAGAGGAAAATAAGAAGAGGAAGAAAGGAGAAGAAGAGGAGAGGAAGAAGAGGAAAATAAATAAGAAGAGGAAAAAAGAAGAAAAGAAGAGAAGAAATTCTATTTTTTTTCTTCTCCTCTATTCCTTTCTTCTTCTCCTCTTTTTTTTTCTTTTTTTTATTCGATCTTCTCCTCTATTCCTTTCTTTTTCTCCTCTTTTTATTTCTTCTTCGTTTTCTTATGTTTTATTGGGTTTGTCGTCGTCGATATACCCCTCCCGATAACTTCAACACGAGGGTGGGTCGATATACCCCCTCCATGATAATATTATTTTTCCATGTACGTATGTCATCGTTGTCGATATAATCCCCTCCCGATAACTTCAACACATGGGGGGGGGGGGGCGATATACCCCCAACCCGATAACATTATTTTCCCGTGTATGTATGTCGTCGTTGTCGATATTACCCCCTCCCGCATAACTTCGACATGAGGGGCGGTCGATATATATACCCCCTCTCGACTGTGATAACTTATACCGCGGGAGCACCCCCGACCCTCTCACTTGACCAAAACTCTCGAGGACACCCACCCTAGAAAAAAACGATATCGGTCTCCTACCCCCTCCCGCCGCGCCCCTACCCGACAAGCTCTCTCGAGGCCACCCCAAACCCTTGAAGCGTTGTTGAGGCCACCCCAAACCCTAGAGAAGCAGCGTCGAGGCCACTAATATGATTCCTTATTGTGATTAGCTAGCTAGTTCTACGCTTGCCACTAATATATCCATCTGTCATGTTTGAATAATAATTGCCATGTTGTAAATATTTGTAGAAACTATGGACAACCCCCGAGACGAAGCAACAAAAGCGGTGTAGGGGGACATAATCGCACAAGGAAGTGATGTCGTCTTCTCGTTTCTCAATGACATCGATGGTCTGGAAGGACAGGGTGAAGAAGGAGACCGTGATGACGGCTCCGATGACCCAATGACGGTGCAAGAAGGAGACCGTGATGACGGCTCCGGTGACCGAACCGAGTCCGGCCAGGTATATATATTAGTTAAGCCTGTGCTGACTAGCTAATTTATGCATTCATTGTTTTGGTATGTACACATATTAATTAACTCTCGTCTTTCTTCTTTTTTTCTAGCCCTCAGGATCGAGCACAACTTCGGTAAAGAGACGAGGCCCGAAGAAAAAGTTGCACTCGGATGAAAGGTTTGAGATCACAGCAATCGCGTGCGACGGCCAACCGATTGAACCCATCCGGACAAAGGAAGCATTTGCTGCTCAGTGCGGGGTTCTTGTTAGGGACAAGATCCCGATCAGCATCCACCAATGGTATAAGCCTAAGAACGAAGACCCCGAGGTGTCTTATGTCAATGATATGCAGAAAGATGATCTTTGGACTGAGCTGAAGTCAAATTTCACCCTACCGCCAGAGGAGGATCTGGAGAAGCCAGTTAAAGAGCAATTAATCAAGTCTCATGCTCTTAAGAAGATGGCAGACCTATTCAGGAGGTGGAAGAATGAGCTCAAAAGGTTTTTCGACAAAGAAGAGACACCAGAATTCATCGACAAATATGAGAAGATCAGAGATCACTGCCCGCATTTGTGGCCCACAAGACATCGGAGAAGAGTAAGAAGATGTTGGCGACAAACAAGCAAAATGCTGCGAAGAAGAAGCTTCACCATCGCACGGGGTCAGGTGGCTACCCCAAAGCCCTACCTAAGTGGGCCAAGACTGAGAATGATCTGCTTGATAAAGGGATCGAACCAGAGACAATGAATTGGCCAGACCGATGCCAGACTTGGTTCTTCGGGGCTGGCGGAACCTTAGACCCTGTATCAGGGAAGTTCCTTTGGACAGATGAGCAAATGAAAATACCAGTCAAGAGGCTTCAGCAGCACAGCAAGGGACGTTCGTTCCAGACAGAGAGAACGACGAGCTCACAATGGCCCTCGGGAATCCTGAGCACCCTGGACGGACACGAGGCACGCCAGGCTCCGTTCCGTGGAAGGCTGGTTTTCCGGACGCAAGCGGTTACAAATCCTAGGAGAGGAGAAAAAAAGTGAAGCAGACCCAAATTCAGACGCTGCACGAAAGGGTTCAAGCACTAGAGGAACGAGAAGTAGCTCACAGCAAGCGACCTGCCGAAACTACCCCCGAAGCTACCCCGCCATCTCAGCGGAGAAGCAGCGTGACTTCCACCGAGCTGCTTCAGCCGGAGCATGTATTGACGGCTCCTGCTATCTACCCCGTGGATGCTATCACGGAGTCTCAACATTGCCACCTTATGACGCAGTGGCAGAACTTCAAAGTCAAGGCGGTTGTCGGCTCTGTTTGACCTCCTGAACCCGACGCAACTTTTCACCGTCGTCCAATTCCAGAAGGATATGCTAGGGTAACGGTGGACGAAATAATGGAGGGATTTGAGGATCTCCAGCTTGACCACCCTACCGGTGAAGGGGAGACTAGGCTGGGTTCTGCTTTGAAGACTCCATGCCTATGGCGGAAGGAGCTCATCAACCTTCCGAACTGGACGCCTCCGCCTCCTCCTCCTCCTCCGGCGAGTCAGGGCACTCTGCCTCCTCCACCGCCTCCTCCTCCGGTGAGTGACGATCAGGGCACTCGGCCTCCTTCTCCGGCGCGTGGCGGCACTCCGCCTCCTTCTCCGCCTGCGCCGGCGCGCCCGAGCAGCCAGCCTCCTCCTTCTCCGCCTCATCAGCAAGGGCGGAAGAGACCCGCCGCCGCTTCGGCTGCTCCGGTGCGTCGTAGACGTCCTTCTCCTCCGCCTCGTAAGCAAGGAAAGAAGACAGCCGCAGCCGCTCCGTCTGCTCTGCCGGCGTCTAGCAGTACAGCCAGAGGCGGGAGGCAATACAGATTCGGTCCTTCTCTGAAGACTCTAGAGAAGTTACCATACGAGATGACTCCGGAGGAGAACGCGAAGATCGTGCGAGCCGAAGTGACGAACTTCTTTCAAGGGGTGAAAGCAAAGAAACATCCACCTCCGGAGGAGAAGGTAGATCCGGTGAAAGCGAAGCGCACTCTGGCTGCCCTGACAAAACCACCAAAGTCTCCGCCGAAAGGCAACTATGAGCGCATTATTGGAAAGACATTTGTCGAAGTGGAGCGGTAGGGAAGTACTGTCAGTGATCAAAGGATAAAAGAACGACGAGCTGGGAAAAAAACTGCCCAGCTCGGCGAACAAGCGAACCAATCGTGCCCCCTGCTCAAGGTGTCTAGCGACATCGTCGCTAATGATCCGAGGATGGTGCCCGGTTATAGCAATCTTGGAGATTACCTGCCCGACAATGTACATTATGACTTCTTGGAGGTGGTACACAGATACGAGTACGGGAAGCCTCTCGTCAAAGATGAAAGATCTCTAACAACGATGATGCGAAGATTGCATGATTGGTACATGAAAACCTTTAGAGAGTCTGGGGGAGGAATACTTTGACGCTGAGAGTTAGAGAGGAGCATGACCTCGTTGGAATTGAACTGTTGAATGTTCCATTTGATGAGTTCTTCCAGTTTTTCAATCAAAGGGCCCTCGATAAAGCAACGGTCACTTGCTACTGTCTGTAAGTAGTACTACTTCTGTCATTAAGTCTCTCTATATAGGTCAGCTCTTTCATTGCATGTATTTATAATTATCCTCACTATATTATGCAGATTGAAGATCGCCGAATTGAAGAAAAGACAAGTCGGTGATATTGGGTTCATTAACACAAATCTCATAGATGCAACTGAGGTTGAATATCATGCCGAAGATACCGAGGCCAACTTGCTACGATCGTTGGTAATAAATGAAAACAAAGATATAATACTCTTTCCTTACAACTTCAAGTGAGTGTTACTGTCTTGTGCATATTCGGTTTCCCTTATATATTAGTCCAGGTTATAGTAATGTAATTGATGAGTTATGCATGCGTGCGCAGTTTTCACTATATTCTCCTAGAGATTAAGCTTGAGCAGGGACTAGTAACCGTCTTAGACTCGAGAGGAAAAGATCCCCAGGAGTATGCGGACATGACTCAAATGCTCGAGAAGTAAGTTAAATCGATCATTATCCACCATATCAGCAACTTTGTTCATTTCCTGATATCAAGTAATTGTTTTCTTTGTCTGGCAGGGTTTGGAGAAAATTCACCAAAAAAGCTCCGGGACTGCCGAAGAAGCTGCAATTTATACACCCGAAAGTAAGTACTATAGTAGCATGTTCCGCGCTTCTCCTAGTGATTCAAGCGCTAGTTTCATCAATACCATTTGGCATGCTTGCTTATCAGTTTGATTGACCTCTATTTCTTGTAAAGTGGTTGTGGCAGGATCAAGGGAATGATTTCTGTGGATACTACGTTTGCGAGTCCATCCGCCACACGACCTGTGAACGGGGGTACTCTGACGAACAATATGAAGTGCGTAAGCAATAATATTCACAATTTTATTTTATTACCATCATTTGTGTTGAGTTTCATTTATTCATATATATATATATATATGTGTGTGTGTGTGTATTAATCCCCTTCTTCAAATTAGATCTTTCGGATGCGGGATGAACTCCTACCACCAGATCGGATGCGAGCAATTCAAGAGGAATTGGCGGCATTCTTCCTTGACCACGTGATCGCTGAAGACGGAGAATACTATGTGGATCATGTGTTCATATATAATTAGGAGATTATATTGTAAGAGATAATTATTGTATATATGTAGCCGGTAGTGTCACATAGATATACGAGAACTTGTTGTTCGACCAATCTCTCGGAGAAGGAGAGGTGGTCGATATCACTTCTCTCTGTATGCATATATGTTCATGACGATCTTATGTTTCCTTCGTTTGCTTACTAACTAGCTAGCGTGTCTAGTCCTCTCTATACGTATATAGTACGTAGCGTTGACCAAGCACGGACATAAGAGAGAACACTTCTCTCTAATAATTAGCTAGCTAACATAATATATGAAACAGCTAAAGTAACCCCCCAAAACTCCCAACCTCCCCCCCCCCTTCAAAAAAAAACAAAAACCCAGCCCCTGAAATGCTGACGCGCGGACGCCTATTGGTCCCGGTTGGTGCCACCAACTGGGACCAAAAGCCCTCCTGCCTAGGCTCGCCGCACCGGCCACGTGGAGGCCCATCTGTCCCGGTTTGTATAAGAACCGGGACTAAAGGGTCAGGGCATTAGTAACGATCCTTTAATCCCGGTTCAACAACCGGGACAAAAGGCCCGTATGAACCGGGACAAATTGCCCCTTTTCTACTAGTGAGGACACGTCCGGTTTATCCAGATCCGACACACCTACATAGGGGTGGACTAACGAGCAGCTCGGCTCGTTAAGCTCGTACTCGTTAAGCTCGTGCTCGTTAAGGCTCGGCTCGTTAAGCTCGTTAAGATTAACGAGCAGAAAACTCTGCTCGGCTCGGCTCGTTTGAAGCTCGTTAAGCTCGTGAGCGCTCGCGGGCGCTCGTTAACAGACTATAATGTGTTATGATGTACATGATGAATGTGGAGGTATGGTTTTCAAGATGAAATATGATGACAAAATGAAATGAAGTAGTTTGTTGCCTCATATGTCGATTAGATTAAATAGATGGGCTGAGGTGCTACAAAAAAAATTTGTCACGTAAGATGAAAATATGCGTTGTGCTGTTACTAACGAGCTTAACGAGCTACTCGTGAAACTCGTTAGCTCGCTCGTTAAGCTCGTTAAGCTTAACGAGCTAAAATTAATGATTGGCTCTGTTCATTAAGAAGCGAGCTACGAGCTTAACGAGCCGAACTATCGAGCGCTCATTAAGCTCGCGAGCTACGAGCTTTTGGTCCAGCCCTACACCTACAAGACTAGAACGTTCTTGATGAGGAAAATCTACGGCTCAAGCTACATAAAGAAAACTTGATCTGAAACACTTAATAGGAAAAAAAACTTAGGTTTTGCCTGTGCTGTGAATTGGAAATTGGGCAAAGGATTCTGTTAACATCTACATCTAGTTGGTCTCAAAAGGATTACATGACAGTGAAAAAAAATCATGTATTTGGAAAGTATGTGCGTGACATTTTTAGAAAACATTTATACGATGTAAAAAAATGTTTGCGAGGAATAAACAAAGTTTCATACCATTTAAAAGTTGTTCATGACGTTTTATATAAAGATTCTGGTTTTAAAATTGTTCGTAATATTGTAAAAAATGTTTATACAATGTAAAAAAATTACATGGTTTAACAAAAATGTTTCGTGCCAACTAAAAAAAATGCTCAACATGTTTCTGAAAAATGTTGAACATGTATAAAAAATATTCTCAAAATATATAGTTAACAAAATGTACATCATGTATTTGAAAAATGTTCAACGTGTATCCAAAAATGTTCCATGTGTAGATGAAAAATGTACAATGTGAAGTAGACATGTGTTGAAAGAAAAAAGAAAAAAAAAAGAAAACCGGTGAAAAAACACGAAAAACAAGATACCTAAGAAAAACAAAGAAAGCCAAAAAAATGATGAAGAAACGCAAATAAAAAACCATAAGAAAACAAAGAAACCCAGTGAGAAAACGCACAAAAACGGTCGAAAACCAAGAAAACTGAAGAAGCAGACCGAAAGAAACGAACAGAAAATTGAAGGTGTACATCCGTTACTGAAACGGCCCATTAGCTGCGCGATGTAGGAAAGCCAGAGCTACATCTCGTAAGAGGCGAGATAGATATAGCTCTAGCAAGATATGGAGCCCCCGCGAGCAAACAGTCGCTTAACACTACTGTTTTGGCACTGTGTATTTGTTTTTCTGTATGGTGATCAGTGATAGAGATCCCACAACAGAAAAACATAGTGCATTCAATTTCAGTATGATGATCAGTGCACTGTGTATTTGTTTTTCTGTGAGATTACCCAGCTAGGTTTTGCTTCTGGTGCTCCAGCCACAGTCGAAATAGCTTTGTTACTCTTCGATGTTCAGAACAGAGTAGAGTTCAGAATTTGTTGCAGCAATCACTAGATCTTATAATAAGGGGACACATTCCTGACCACACCAGGTGACAAAGTGTAGTCGTTGAGAGTTTTCCATATATTTCACAACATTGCAGATGTAACCACATATGGCACTCAGTCAGTTGTAACGATGTAAATTATACTTTAACAACCGGACTAAGAAAACTGAATTTTTTTAAAGAACTTCATTTTTCACTGTCTATTCACCATTATATAATGAGGCTAAACCCTTTACATGTACCCATCAGCTACCATCAGGACAAGTGTGTACTAAACATATACAAACTCCCACGGAACTTTATCACAATCTCAATGAAAATTACGCCTGGTGTGGTGGCTGGCCTACCTTCTGTGCCAATCTGCACTACAAAGGTAGCTAACAGTATTAGAATCCACAGAAGTCCTTGTGTGGGGTCACATCCTGCATTTCAAACTCCCCGCAGACAGACTCAATCGCCGCATCCCATTGTTGTCTGGAACAAAATGGAGCCTTTCCGTGCGTTTGGATTTTCAGCCGTTGGATTGCGCTTCCAAATTGATCCTGGCCGTTGGATCGCGAGATGGGGAGATCCTGACCGTTGGATCGCGAGATGGGAGGTCCTGGCCGTTGGATCAATAGCAAACACTGCTTGCGCTCCGGCTCGTGCCACCGCCTGTAATTCCCATGCCCCACCGAGGGCATTATCGTCTTTTCTCACGCAGACATATAAAAGGCAGAATGTTGAACTCTCCCTCCTTTCCCCACTTCTCTGTCGCCTCTACTCCCGTGGCCTTGGGCCAGCCGCCGCGCAACCTCTGCTCCTCCCCGGCGTCGAACTCAGGCCGCCGCTCCGTCCCCCGTCCCCGCCGCCCTCTAGTCCTCCCGCAGCCTCCGCCTCCGCCGCCGCTCCACGGATGGGAGTTAATCGGGGGAGCAGGAAGTCCCCGTCCCCGCGTATGGGCCCCCGCCACCCACCACAATGGCTCGACCGCCCAGCGACGAGCTGCCCTCCGGGGCCTGACCAGTTCGGCTCTCGTGGCTGGTGGACGCGCCCTTGCTGTTGCCGACGCGCGACGCCGGCTCGCTGTGCCGCACTGGCCCTCCCAAGCGTCTTCTGTCAATGGTTACAACTCACGTTCCCCTCTATTTTCTCTTTGAATTTTCTTTTGTGACGGTCAGGACTTGCAAAGCCAAGAACCTGTTGATTGACATGTCAATTGGAGATGATTTGAGGACTTTTTATGTGTTTGGTAGAAGGACATGAGAGATCAAGGAGTTTCCATTGGGACATCAGGACATGCTCCTCCATCTCCTCCGCTGGACGACATCCAATATCGCTAGGTAAATTCCAGTTTTTGCAAATTCCGTTTTTTGATGTTTAAAACTGGATGACACCCAACCCCTCTATTGTTCTATTTCTGCTTAAATCTGATTTGGTTGTTCAGTTCATGCGCTTACGGACTGATGAAAAAAATGGAAATGAAGAAGAAGAAAAGAAGAATAGCAATATTATCATATGCGAGGTTCGCTTTTAACCTTGGTTCCTAACCAATATTCGCTTAATAATTCTGCTGGAGAGATTCACACCGTCATTCATATTACGAATATAGTTCATAACCACTATTCTCTTTTATCTAATTATATCAACAGAAAGGAGTAATCTGAACTGAATTGATTCTATGTTAACAGTCTAACAGACATCTTGGATGTGTGAATGCTTTCTTCGGTCTGATAAGTAACCAATAACTCATGGTATACTAGGATTTTCTCCATACTTTTAGCACTTCCGCACTGAGAATAAAGCAAGTACTTTCACAACAAAGGTTGTTACCTCCAGGGTTTATTGCCACCTATAATCCTTCCAGCATTAGGGACTGCTTAATTGGTTCTGGACAATACAACAAAAGAAATGTGCATATTGTCCACATCTGCAGGTATGTATGGGCAAGAGAGCTTTATGCCCACAAATAATATCTCAGGTTGTTCCTTTTTAATGACAGAGATTCACACTGCCATTCATAGAATGAATATAGTTCCTAAGCAGTATTCTCTTTTATCTAATTATATGTACATCAATTAATAAGCAGTGTCTGAATAGACGGATGCTAGCCACAACCTTGCAAGGACACCACCGTGGCTCGGCAACACACTTTCAGGCTTGCCTCTCACTCTCTACGCAGCCACTCTCCAGTGGATGTTATTATTGTGGTTACTCCATGGAGTGGACTGCTAGAACCTTCTTGTTGTTGTTACTCCATGAGTATGACCTTTGCATCGAGCCTTTTCTCCTAAAAACACCACACCGTCCTTTTGTTGTGTACTCTCATTTGGTTTCTTTGTGCAACATTGCCTATTCAAGCATTGGCAAGTGCAGTCAATGAGGAAAATTTAGCGGATCTGAAGGGCCAATTCGATACAATTGATGATAAAAGTGGACCAATTACTGTACTGAAGAAATGCAACATGTAGGTTTTAGAGTACTTTCACATGATAATGTTTTGCGCCAGTACTAGATGGCGCTGATGATCTTTGTATGTTTCAGTGGGCCCTTGTGAAGGACCTTCACACTAAAGTCTCCTCATGTTCTCAAGATTATTCAAGCAGTAAGCTGTGAGATGGATTTCTTTTTGGTTTCCCTTTTGTTTCAGAGAAAGCAACTGACTCTATGCTATATGGTTTCCCTTTTGTTGTTGAGCAAGCAACTAACTGTATCTCTCAAGCAATTTACGCATACGTTTGATTGGAAAGAGACAACAACCATTTGTTCTGCGACACTACTATCTGACAGTTACTTAATATTATACTAATCGTCAATGCTATAGAAGTGTTCATCCATGAATAATGAGACTGAAGCCCATTTTAGGTTATGAGACTTTCTCCCGATTCCAGAGATGTACTAAATTCTGTAGTTTGTTGTATGACACTACCTATGTTTTTAAGGCGACGCTTCGCTTTAAGGCGCTGGGGGGGCGCCTCGACGCCTAAAGCGGGCATATTTGCAAAGAGCGGGGGGGGGGGGGGGGGGGGGGGGGGGGTCGCCTTACGGACGCCTTAAAAACATAGGACACTACTATCTGAGAAGCAGATTTTTTTTGACACTTACGTGAGTTTATTGGATTGGGTAAACTAATTAGCCCTATGTATCAGTTTGTGGTGTGCGATTCTAATGCGTGCTTTTTCTGTTGTTGTCATTATCCTCAGGAGATCATTCAACTGTTGGATTCATGGCTTGCTAGAATAGATGATTTGTGAATCCAATGTGTTCTTTTGCTGTTGTTGCTAGGTTGTTAATTCATCAAAGGCGGCTCCTGAGTATACATACCGTGTTTATCTCGCCTGCCTTCTTAGGAAAAATCCTATACTCAAGGTAAGCTATTCTTTATTTACATTTAATTTGTTTCTTCCTGCTACTTGTACAATTTGCTACATAAATATTTTGACTACTTTCCTGAATTTTAGATCCTATTTGCACCGTTTCCTGAATTTTGTATTCAGAACCATCTGCTAATTAAGTGTAGAAAAAGTACTTGTGAGTTTTGTTTGTTGACTGTGTCGTGGTAGCTTCAGGCATTTAGGTGTACACTGCCAAAGTAGGCAAAGAAATTTAGGTCCGATTAAGTGATCAGCATGCATGCATGAGCTACTTACTATTATTCACCGTTACCTGAATTTTGTATTCAGAACCATCTGCTAATTAACTGTAGAAAAAGTACTTGCGAGTTCTGTTTGTTGACTGTGTCGTGGTAGCTTCAGGCATTTAGCTGTACACTGCCAAAGTAGGCAAAGAAATGTAGATCCGATTAAGTGATCAGCATGCATGCATGAGCTACTTACTGTTATTCAGAGATGCAGTCCGACAGTAACTTCATTTGCTCAGATGCTCACGGTATTGCAGAGAATGGCTCATTTTTCAGCCCAACTGTGACACATATCGTACCAGGCCAAAGTATTTTCCTTTTAGATTTATTATTCCACAGTTCCATAATGCCCATCATCAGTAAGTTAATCAAGATAAGTTTGACATGCATGTACTGAACAAACAAATCTCCGAGAGCAACCAATTCTGTGAAACTTGCTGCCTCTCTTTTCTGTGTCGTCTAAATGTATCTTGTATATCTGATCACCGAGTTTTTTTCCCTATACCAGGTATCATTCGAAGGGGCGACATACCCAATTCTCGGATTCCTCAAGCAACAGATGTAGTGTTGTCAGTCTCTGAAGATTCGAATCCGTCTGCTCCTAGGCAAAAACAGAGGGATGATTGGGATATACTAAAAGCCACAGTGTATTGAGGCTTAGTGGAGTCAGTCACCAGCCTCTTCGTGTTTGAACAACAGCATCAAGCGGCGCCAAAACATGTCAGTTACTTTCATCTTGGGCATAGCCAACCTTATTGGTGGACTGACTCTCATTTTTCAGAATGTAACAAACTTCTCTCCTGTCTGAATTTTCATATTATTTTACTGAACATTACAAAAAACTCACACCCAAAACTCCAAAAACTAACATATCATTTTCTTGTGGATACCAGATTGCTGATCTGAGAGATATCCGAGACATGAACGAGGAAAAAATGAGAAGGTCGTCCACTATTGGCTCAAGCTCAGGAGGTGGTCGAAAGCCCGGCTCCACATGGTTCTAGCACTACCGTCACACATGGTGTTCGAGCCACTTCCACCAGTGCTCTGCGGGTTGTCGTTCCACAAGAGCAATGACGGGGAGAACAAGATGATGAACGTCGCCGGTGCTTTGCTCGCCTGCATCACGCTGCTTGCGCTCGGGACGTGCATGTCCACAGAAGAGCCATGACATACTTCAAGACTCTAATTTACTGCCTGACCATCGCCGTGAGCTTGTCCGGGATATCGTACGTTGCCGGTGTCCTGATCACGAGGCTTCTCAAACACTTTGGCACCATCGATCTAGGTGGTGCATTGGCTCCTCATACTTCTCTAGGCCTGTTGTTCTCTCATTTAGGTCGTGCACATACGTCTGCCTAGGCCTCAATAATCTAATGGCTAAAGTTCCTCGGAGCACTGATGGTATAAAAAGAGAAGACATGTGTGAGTTCAAGAGAAAGTGCATGAAGAAACATCTGCTGTTTTATTGAAATTCTGGTGTACATACTATCATTTATGTCAAAATGTGTGATCTTGGTCAGTTGAGTTCATCTGTATCGTGGAATATTACTATCAGTTATTTTAGAGCAGGAAAAATAACAAGTCCAGTCTTCCCTTCCTTTTTTCTGAGGAAAAAGATGCCATTCTTTGGAAGATTGTGAAGAAAGCAGCCTGTTTGCTTCCTATCAAATTATGATCAATAGCTAATATGTTTTGTTTTTAAAAAGCACATTAATTTATAGACACCTGAAGTTTCTGTATTCTGTGATATAACGTTTTGCACCAAATACTTGCATTTTCCACAGTTTTCCTTTTTTCCTCATCCGAAGAAAAGTAAGTCCTGAAAGCTCTTGGCGAAGTTTCCCAACCTGACGCTAAAAAATATGGGAGGAAACTGGTGCCTAAATCTAATTGCTTTTGAGCATCTTTCAATAAAAAATTCACCTTAGATTAGACAAAATCCTTTTGCATCCTAAACAACTGTTCGCTTCCCCGTCGACTCAGCTCATGAAGCGATAAAAAAAAGACCAACATAGCCTGCCTGGCCTAGCTTCGCCAGGCTTTGATCAAGAGAACCAGGATAGTTTTTTTAATATCTCTCAAACATAGTCGGTCTACTCGTGATTGATACAAAGTGATAACAAATATGTTCATTGCATTTTATTACATTTTCGTTTATTTTACTGATATGTTTTTATTATAGGGTGACCTACGATTTTTCACATAATTATTATTGTTTTAAATAGCAGGCTACGCCAAATAGCGACGGTCTTCAAAATTAGCCACACCAAGGCTATAATCGACTATTTCATAACTTTAGTTGATATATGTGCATGAATGTCATCTTGCTCAAACCGCTATAGCGGGGCTACATTGGTGGTATAGCCGGATGTCTAAAACTTTGATTACCTAAAAAAATCAAAAACTTTGATAATAATACGTTGAGTTGTTTTAGTTTATTAAGGCTTCATCATGGGTAATTGGAAACTTGTGCGAGATGCTTCATGTTTCTTTTTTAAAACAAAATACTTGAGCTTTTGTTTTATCTAATGTCATTTTCTGTGTTCTTCTTATATTGATGTTTAGGCATGTGCCCAAGTTTATTTTCTTCTGCTCATTGATATGCACGTGTTTACATACTTATAGTTACTGTACTGATTAAAAAAACACCGTGAGCAAGGCGGACTCTGTCAAATGAGAAATATAAGATATTCAGAAAGAGTAGGTTTAGGATCTAGGGTTGCTTCTCTGATTTCACATGGATAATTGGATTGTGGGGGTAAATGTATAATTTCAGTTATGGCATAAATTTGATTAACTCTGGATTTAGTTGTTGACACAGTCGGCTCGTGTGCTACCTAATTAGTGATTTGTTTTGCAGGTACAAATCTGGGTGTGGATTGCTGCCTTGCATTTCCAGCAGGCAAAGGTTCAGTTGGCTACAGGTTTTTTGGGTATTCAGGTAACTGATTTTACCTCCTCTCCTCTCTAATTTTCTTTACTTAGGTCTTATGTAATCTAAGTATTGATTATTGTCGAATGGATTCAGAACCGATGTACTGGCATAAAAAATAGATGAGAAGATATGGACATGTTCCAAGTGTAGAATTATTTTATATGTGACAAAGCAAAGATCGTAATAGGTATAGATATATTTGGTGGTTGGTATTGGTGGCTAATGATAATGATGGATGACACCCTTTCCTAATACTAATAGATTATAGTTGTGTATTTGCCGTTGTTACTAAATTCTGGTTTCTGGTTCTTTGTCGCATGAAGATAATATAAAGATCAGATGCTGATAAGAATACACGCTGGAATGTAATTTTTTGTTTGCGATTATATTTGCGACCCCTTGATTTCGCCGGCCTTGATTTGTATCTATCACTGCAGTTACACAATATCTTTTGCCTATCCAATAATTGGAAGCCTTGCTACACTTTTCCATCTGAGGTGATCATTCTTGCCTTGCCTTTCCCCAACCTAGGCCTAAACATAATGTTTCATAACCCCACCCCAGGCCTACAACATATGTTTTCTGTCCTATTGTGGTGTGTGTTTTGTTCCTCTCTGGTGCATTCATTTTGATGCTTTATTTGATTCTATTTTTGCTATAATGCATGCAATAGGTTTATGTCATTTGATAGATGCAATAAGAGGCACTGCCTTCCGTGGTGACAAGCTTAAGCACTACAAGCACACAATGGGGTATTATCTAATGAGCTGTGGAGATAGGTCATATCACTAAGTATTAGAACCATCACAAGGCAGTGATGGAGGAAAGTTTCTCTAGGAAAGGGCACGCGACCCCCTCCCAATACAGAGCAGTGGCACCGGGGTAAAACACTGATGCATCACAAGGCAGGTCTGAGTTGTGGTCTGCCTCTCCGCACCGGAGTGCAACCGTTTGCTGTCTAAATCCGTGAGCTCTAATGTCTCCATCCCTCTACTGAGCAGGATCAAGCCCGGCCTAACGGGCGCTGCTCCTTCCTACCTCACCTCGCGTCCCATTCAACTGGTGTGATGTCTCTTTTCACTCTCTCCCTCTCTCTAAATTGTGTTGCAAACTCGTACATCTTACATGCCCATAACATAGTATTCTTTGACCATCCTTGATAACAAGACAATTTAGAATAGTCACGACAACTTTGGTTATATGATATCATTTGGTTTAGAACTATGTAGCTATAGGCATATATTTAGTTTAGTGCAATGTATGTTATATTAGATAGCTAAATCCGCAAGCTACAAACATTTCATTTTGCTCCCTGGTTCTTTCAGTAGGTTTAGTTCCAAGAATATAATTTTCTTTCTTTGATTACTATATAGAGAAGAGTGAGTAAGAGATCTGCTTGATACTCTGAGTCCCTCTGGGGAGGTCATTGCCTCTATTTGCTTGTGTCTTCTGTGTTGTCACACATATTCAAGCCACCGCTTTTTACATGGACCAAGAAAACAGAACAAAAAAATAAAGCAAATATATTGATATTCTCATTCAGTAGCGTACCCATGATTAATGTTCTCATTACCTGTATTTGCTTGTGTTTTTTTGTGTTGCCATGCAGATCCCAAGTTGCAGGTATGAATATCCAAGCAGGCTACTTAATCTGTTTACTGAAGCAAGACATGTTTATATATGTCGAAGTTCTGTTGGAGATTATGGTGCATAGCAGATCACATATGTTTAAGAAGAGAAAAGTCAGTATATGTCGATCTGGACGGTTGATATATGTTGATTAAATGTTTATCCTTCAGAGCATTCCAAAGCCCAGTTCCATGTCAATCTTTTTCTTGAAACTTATGTTTCATTGTTCAAATTATTTAAGAAACTCTGGAAATGTTGCATCTTCTAATTAAATGTCATTGCCCAAACGCCTTTGTATATTTGCTCTAAACTTAGTGATGATCCGTCTTGGCTTACTTTTGGAAGAAAAATGCTCCCATGCTTTTGGTATATCTGGTTGCCTTGCCTTTGGCGTTGCTTGGCTGAAATGCTCGGTAAAATTGCTGCATTGGACTGATACGTTTTTGGCAATGACATTAATTTCTTTTCGCAACAGTAAATACTTTGTTTGCATGCTTGAACAATAAGCTTTTATATTTGCAATCCTCCAATTACTATGACTATTATCGAATTGGATGTGACTGTACCCGGCAGCGGTGCTGCCGGGTGCAGTAAGCCGCACTTCCTACCTAGTTCTGATTAGGGGACGCAGATCTGGCGAAGCTGTTATCACTCTCATCATCCTCATCTTTCAGGTGTTGTAGACGGGGTGAACCGGGTGATCAGCGACATTTGTTGCAGGGCAACCCCACGATTTCTGTTCATATTCACTCGAACAAACCACTGAGTTCATTGCAATGCCAAAGCGCACTAAGTACATGTTTTGTACAGCTCAAAGATTCGATACCCGCATATATATACTTCAAATGGATATTCGTCCTTTCTTAGACGAGCAGGAATAACAAAGTTCAGATAACAAAAGGTAACAAAGTTTACTGGGGATACAAATACGATATTAATAGTTTCTCAAAAAAGAAAGTTACATATAGGAATAACCACGGTTAAGATAACACAGTGCAAAACTCCCTAACAGAGAACCAATTCCCTCTAGGATCAGGATACAGTGAGAGGTAAAACAGACGCCAGGGGATTACAGAAACTTGAGCAAGATAGCATCCCACAAAGATCTACTCCTAATAATCCAGAGGCGATGACGGCACTCGCTAGTGGTGGTGCTGAAGAGATCCTTCGTCTTGCTGGGCCGAAGAAGCATCCATTGCTGCAGGAAAAGCAATACGCAAAAGAGAGTGTCGGTTGGATGCTTGATAGCCTTGCGCTAAAAGATAACATTATTTCAGATGTTCCAGAGAGCCACTAAATAGAAGTAATCCCAAATCAAAGATAGATAATCGGTGCTCCCAGTCGCATCATATTTCAGCCAAGTAATCATATCTTGGACTGACAAAGGGCGTCAATTCCAACCCAAAAAGTCCGGAATGAAAGACAGGACAAAAAATAGCAATGGGACAGCAAAAGAAAAGATGATCAGTTGTTTCAGTTTCCCCGCACAGCGTCATGTTTCATCTGTAGGCCCATGTCTACGAAGTATTTGGTCTCTCATGGGGTCTCTATGATGGAGAACCTGCCACTGCCATGTAAAAATCCTGATCCTCCAAAGAAATTTTACCTTCCAGAGTTTGACCGAATATGGGGTTTGAACTCCCTGATGGAAAGCCAACGATACATTGGTTTTATGGTATAAATTTTGTTACCAGTCAGTCGCCATAACAGCTTTACTTCTTTCAAGAGTTTGCAAATGTACATGAACATATACAGATGCAAGTTTGTTTGAATTTTCACGACTTGGGTTCTTCCAGTAGCTCCAATACTAGCACACCAGATAATCCTCTCACGGGTTGAAGCAAGGCTTGATGAGAAAGTGAGGAAAAGGAACAGATGCATTGGACACACATAGATTCTTTTTTCTTTTTTCTCTCTAATAAAAGAGAGGCAAAGGCGGAAAGCCACGAATAGTAACCAAAACAGTCACTACAGAAGCATTACATGAACGAATAAAATTCGCCCAGCTACACTGAAATATGATAGTACACAAATGGGAAAAGGATTACTTGATAGTACACAAATGGGAAAAGGATTGGTTTACTCACTGTGAAGGGGAGCGCCTGAGACACTGATCACCTTATCGAAACGCTCGGAGGTAAGTTGCGCCCACTCACAGACCCCCGGTAAAATTTTGTGCAGGTCGGTATTATCATCCAGATATCTTACGCCTGTGATCCTTGGTTCTATTGTCAGTTTCTCAAGAACAGAAGCATTTTCCAAGATACAACACGCCAGCTTAATCTGAGCCTTGTAACAGCGAAATCCACTCATGAAGACCGTCTTGAGATGATCATGCCGGCGCATACCCACCACCTCAGCACTGCACACACCACTGGATGACATATAGAACATCTGCATTGGAAGCTTGCGATCATTTTTTCAAACTAATCAAAGTACAGTTCTTTCTTCAAGGTCCGAATATTAATATTTCTTAATAAATAAAACGACACTCACATTCAATTGCAATGTCTCCAGTTGGGGTGCAGCATCCAAACAATAGGCCATTTGAAGAACTTCAATGTCGTAATTGGCTTCTTGTGGTCTTGAATGGACAATTATTCTACAAGTCATGTGCCTCAAATGCATAAACATTCCGTCAGGTCTTGTTGGCAGTTTCTGCAACTGAAACATTACCCGGGCAAATAAGATGACGTTGACAGCAACAATAATTTTCAAGAACCGTGAGATAAGATAAAAAAATCCAACTAACCTGTGAATATTTTGATAGAGCAACAGATTGCACATTTAATATCTTCACTGGCAAAATGCTTGGAACTGCAGTGAATGCCTTGGCCAGTCCTTTCTTGCCACTAAACATTATTGTTGCCTTCTCTAATTTTGAGCAACCATGATGCACTATGGGGACCACTTGCCCTTTGTACTCAAAATGAGAAAGATCTGCAGCATAAAACTCGACCATCTCCACTTCCATTCCATCAATTAGCAAATGCTGGAGTTTATCAAGTTGCTGTGGTATGATTAAATCAGTTAAACCGGAGCACTCGATCATCTCTAGGTCCTCAAGTGCTGCACAATTTGCCAAAAAGCCTGTAAAGTCTCCGGATATCGTGACTGATTGCAGAACAAGCCTTCTGAGTATTGTAAAGCCACATATTGCTGAGTGTGGCTTTATAACAACACCTCCAAGAAACAAGGACCGTACAAATGAGCTACCTTGAGCATCTAATAAGGCCTCAAGATGCAAGTGGTTTACTTCTTCAAACACATCCTTGAACCTCAGATCAAGATGTATTATCTTTGCCTTCGATGAGGCGGCAAACCGAATCCACCTGCCGAGATGAACAGAGTCCTCCTCGAACAGGCCACATCTGATGCTGAACTTATTGATCCCTATCTGACTATGCTGCTGAATAACACAATTTACTGTCTCAATGCATTTCGCTTGTTGTATTTTGGTATCATTCTCACACAGATAACGTGGGCCTTTAAAAGATAAATTACAGCAGAATGTCCAGAACATTCTCCAATTTTCTGAAACAATGCTTGTTCTCACAGCCATTTTCAGTGGCAGAAGCGACATTATAACAGCTTGAACATCCTGTGACAAGAAAGGATATGTATTTTCAGGACGGTTGAATTTTGATTAGAACTGACATTATAACAGGTAGACACAGTGACCTGAAAGTGCATATATTTGAAAGAGAAACCTGAAAGAAACTGCAATTTATTTATTTATTTTTTGCTGCAGTTTCACTTGGTCCCTCATGATCCTTTCAGGCAAGTTAATGTCTTATTGACGCCGAAAACAAGTTAAGAAAGATGCCCTAAAACAGTGGAAGCCCCACGCTGCAAAACACCAGTCATTTATGTCCCAAAATTCCAGATCTGGGGTCCTTGGAGAACACACGGATAGGCAGCATATCTAGAAGATGAAAAAGAGGAGACGGAATGGAAATTACCACGGGCAGGTCCTCCATCTTGAAGGACGGCGCGTCGCCGGCGCCGTGGTGGTGCTCCGACCTGCTCCGCTTGGCCGCCGGCCCCGCTTCCATGGGTTGCTGCAGGGAGGGAGCGAGGGAGGAACCGCAGGTTAACCGAGAAAGGGATTCCTCAGATCGATGGGAAAACCTAGGAGAGAGGATGATAGTGTACTCACTTGTGGATCTACAGGAGGAGGAGGAGGAGGAGGAGGAGCCATTTCGTCTTCCTCGGCTCCGGCCATCACTGCTGCTCCCCTCCGACCGACGTTCCCCTCTTGGTGCCAGGGGGCAACGCTTTGCAATTACTGGAAGCGGAGGTGCATACTAGCATATATTTTCTCTCTAATTTTCTAAATTAATAAAACCACCATTGACCAATCATTAAGCCCGAAAAAGCTAACAAGTGAAAAGGCTTTTGACCAAAAAAAAATGAAATGCGCAACCTTAGCATGGTCCGTTATAAAAATATTGTACATTAATATGCCATATAAATGTTCTGCGGGGAGAATAGAATATGAGTGAGTGATACGATGGACGACATGACCATGCCCTCTGATGAGTAGGTCCCGCGACTAACCTTGGGCGACTACCTTGCGGTGGCGGCAGCGTGGTGCCTCGAGGGGGAGCCAGTAGGGGTTCCTGCCCACAAGGCTATGTCGGGACGACGGCAGTTGGTCATGGGTCCCCGCCATGGAGATGCCCTTGGATAGGTGGCCTGGTAATCTCATCATGGTGGACATTGGGTGCTGATCTTGGCCCTTGGTAGTTGTGAAGATTGCCGAGAATCGCACGCCGCTACTGTTGCGGGTGGGTATGGACATCGATGTTATCTCATTCGGATCCATTCACTACTAGGAAAAGGCCTACTAATGGCGCACCTAATTTGGTCATTAATGGCGCATTAGTGGTGCGCCATTAGTATATTTTACTAATGGCGCACCACGTGTGCGCCATTAGTATCTGGTATACTAATGGCGCACCTCAGATGCGCCATTAGTATATATAACAGTGCGTCATTAGTATGCCTCCCAGGGGGCCATGTATACCCAGGTGCTTTGGCATACTAATGGCGCACGACAACGAGATGCGCCATTAGTAAGTTCGGCATACTAATGGCACACTGTTTAATGATGCGCCATTAGTATCCTTTGGCATACTAATGGCGCACTATGATGTGATGCGCCATTAGTATGAATATTAGGTTTTTTTATTTTTTAATTTTCTGTTTTTTGCACAGGTTACAAAATGTATAATTGGACAAAATATAAACAGCACACATCAACAACAGATTCATCGAATACAATAGAAGATTAGTCTCTGAATACAATTCATCATTTTAGTCTCCGAATACAATTCATCATATTAGTCTCTGAATTGAAAAGACCGAATAAAGATAGAACATTATATTACAAGTCTCGAGACCGCGAGTTTGTCTTCACATTACAAGTCGATATCGATCATCTAAACTACCATCACATAGAAGAGAGCTGCGGTCATCACGATGAGCATCATCACGATGAAACTCGTCTTCATCCGGTTCCTCCAACGCTCCCTCCCCTCTCCCGCTAGATAGCGGGTGTATCTAGATTCGGCCTCGGCCCTAGTGGCGTACCCTTTGTAACTGTTGCCGCTAAATCGGTGAACCTGTCTCCGACACTCCTCCCAGTCGTCGTAGACTCCGGGAACCTTACCCTTGTACACGACATACCACGGCATCGTTATGCAGTAGCCAAACGAAACGTTAGTACCAATTCACAGACAATACATAAGCAATATATAAGTATGCAACAGAACGATCGAAAGAGAAAAGCAAGACATTAATAGCATCGATTACATCTTAAATTGAACGACTCTCGAAACCAAAGAGACATACTACAAGTTCATTAAAGTTTAATTACAACATGAGCCAATCGATGTTTCAGAACTAGACACAGCATCACTGCTTTCGACTCGACTCAAGGGACCGGAGCGTGGATGAAGCCGCCGTCTATCGTGGGAGTCATGAAAGAACGGGCGCTGCATTTGTAGGATTGTGTCGATGTCACTGTTGGACGGTTGATTTCTGAGGTAGAACTGCCCCGAGGTACGAAGGACATCTTGATGGATGATTTCCGCAAACTCCGACTGGATGCGAAAGAATTCTTGTCTGATGTCCGCGTCCTGGATTGCCGACACGCTCGCGGCCCAATCTTTGAGTCTACTCGGTAGCAGAAGGTGATGATGGTCCCGTACGATCGCCCGCATGTGATGGATGGCGTAGTAGGCACCCTTCTGACCGCCAGGCGGCTGCTTGACGCAGCAGAACGTCGTATTGTGGGAGAACACGTGCTTGCCGTACTTACGAATAGGCCTGGTGAAGGTGCCTCCAGATTTGACGTAGCCGGGGAGAACATCATCAAGAACCTTCTTGACATTTGTGTAGTCTACGTTCGACTGACGGTCCGGGTCGAAATACGTGGCCATGGAATATTTGGGGCTTAGGAGGATGAGCGTGCAATGTGTGTCACTGCAGAAAACACGGAATGTTAAAAGAAAAACGATCGAAATCTAAGAATTCATATGTTACGGGGCGGTTGAGGGGAGGACTTGTTAGGGAACGTAGCATAAATTCAAAATTTTCCTACGTGTCACCAAGATCTATCTATGGAGTCATCTAGCAACGAGGGAGGAGTGGATCTACATACCCTTGTAGATCGCGCGCGGAAGCGTTCAAGAGAACGGGGTTGATGGAGTCGTACTCGTCGTGATTCAAATCACCGATGATCCTAGCGCCGAACGGACGGCACCTCCGCGTTCAACACACGTACGGAACGGAGACATCTCCCACGCCTTGATCCAGCAAGGAGGAGGGAGAGGTTGATGGAGATCCAGCAGCACGACGGCATGGTGGAAGTAGCGGGATTCCAACAGGGCTTCGTTAAGCGCTGCGGGAGGAGGAATATGTGTCACGGGAGGGAGAGGGAGGCGCCAGGCCTTAGATTGGTTTGCTCCTCCTTTTCCCCACTATATGTAGGGCCAAGGGAGAGGGGGAGGCGCAGCCCTTGCCCCTTCCTCCAAGAAAGGGTGCGGCCAAGGGTGGGGAGGAGTCCATCCTCCCCAAGGCACCTCGGAGGTGCCTTCCCCTTGTAGGACTCTCCCCTTTTTTTTCTCTCTTGGTGCATGGGCCTCTTGGGGCTGGTGCCCTTGGCCCATATAGGCCAAGGCACACCCACTAAAGCCCATGGGGCCCCCCGGGGCAGGTGGCCCCATCCGGTGGGCCCCCGGGACCCTTCCGGTGGTCCCGGTACAATACCGATGACCCCGAAACTTGTCCCGATGGCCGAAATAGCGCTTCCTATATATAATTCTTTACCTCCGGACCATTCCGGAACTCCTCGTGACATCCGGGATCTCATCCGGGACTCCGAACAACTTTCGGGTTACCGCATACTAATATCTCTATAACCCTAGCGTCACCGAACCTTAAGTGTGTAGACCCTACGGGTTCGGGAGACATGCAGACATGACCGAGATGACTCTCCGGTCAATAACCAACAGCGGGATCTGGATACCCATGTTGGTTCCCACATGTTCCACAATGATCTCATCGGATGAACCACGATGTCAAGGACTTAATCAATCCCGTATACAATTCCCTTTGTCTAGCGGTATTGTACTTGCCCGAGATTTGATCGTCGGTATCCCTATACCTTGTTCAATCTCGTTACCGGCAAGTCTCTTTTACTCGTTCCGTAACACATCATCCCGTGATCAACTCCTTGATCACATTGTGCACATTATGATGATGTCCTACCGAGTGGGCCCAGAGATACCTCTCCGTCACACGGAGTGACAAATCCCAGTCTCGATTCGTGCCAACCCAACAGACACTTTCGGAGATACCCGTAGTGCACCTTTATAGTCACCCAGTTACGTTGTGATGTTTGGTACACCCAAAGCACTCCTACGGTATCCGGGAGTTGCACAATCTCATGGTCTAAGGAAATGATACTTGACATTAGAAAAGCTTTAGCATACGAACTACATGATCTTGTGCTAGGCTTAGGATTGGGTCTTGTCCATCACATCATTCTCCTAATGATGTAATCCCGTTATCAACGACATCCAATGTCCATGGTCAGGAAACCGTAACCATCTATTGATCAACGAGCTAGTCAACTAGAGGCTTACTAGGGACATGGTGTTGTCTATGTATCCACACATGTATCTGAGTTTCCTATCAATACAATTATAGCATGGATAATAAACGATTATCATGAACAAGGAAATATAATAATAACTAATTTATTATTGCCTCTAGGGCATATTTCCAACAGTCTCCCACTTGCACTAGAGTCAATAATCTAGTTCACATCGCCATGTGATTAACACTCACAGGTCACATCGCCATGTGACCAACATCCAAAGAGTTTACTAGAGTCAATAATCTAGTTCACATCACTATGTGATCAACACTCAATGAGTTCTGGGTTTGATCATGTTGCTTGTGAGAGAGGTTTTAGTCAACGGGTCTGAACCTTTCAGATCCGTGTGTGCTTTACAAATCTTCTATGTCATCTCCTAGATGTATCTACCACACTCTATTTGGAGCTATTCCAAATATCTGTTCTACTATACGAATCCAGTTTACTACTCAGAATAATCTGGATTAGTGTCAAAGTTTGCATCGGCGTAACCCTTTACGACGAACTCTTTTACCACCTCCATAATCGAGAAAATTCCTTAGTCCACTAGTTACTAAGGATAACTTTGACCACTGTCTTGTGATCCATTCTTGGATCACTCTTGTACCCCTTGACTGACTCATGGCAAGGCACACTTCAGGTGCGGTACACAGCATAGCATACTGTAGAGCCTATGTCTTAAGCATAGGGGACGACCTTCGTCCTTTCTCTCTATTCTGCCGTGGTCGAGCTTTAAGTCTTAACTTCATACCTTACAACTCAGGCAAGAAATCCTTCTTTGACTGATCCATCTTGAACACCTTCAAGATCATGTAAAGGTATGTGCTCATTTGAAAGTACCATTAAGCGTTTTGATCTATCCTTATAGATCTTGATGCTCAATGTTCAAGTAGCTTAATTCAGGCTTTCCATTGAAAAACACCTTTCCAAATAACCCTATATGCTTTCCAGAAATCCTACGTCATTTCTGATCCATAATATGTTAACAACATATACTCATCAGAAATTCTATAGTGCTCCCACTCACTTCTTTGGAAATACAAGTTTCTCATAAACTTTGTATACACCCAAAATCTTTGATCATCTCATCAAAGCATACATTCCAACTCCGAGATGCTTACTCCAGTCCTCAGAAGGATTGCTGGAGCTTTGCATACTTATCAGCATCTTTCAGGATTGACAAAACCTTCCGGTTGTATCACATACAACCTTTCCTCAAGAAAAACGTCGAGGAAACAATGTTTTGACATCCTATCTGCAAGATTTCATAAATAATGCAGTAATTGCTAATATAATTCCAACAGACTCTTAGCATCGCTACGAGTGAGAAAGTCTCATCATAGTCAACTCCTTGAACTTGTCGAAAAACATCTTAACGACAAGTCGAGCCTTTTTAATGGTGACATTTACCATCATTGTCCGTCTTCCTTTTAAAATCCATCTGCACTCAACAGCCTAACGACCATCGAGCTATTCTGCCAAAGTCTACACTTTGTTTTCATACATGGATCCTCTCTCGGATTATATGGCCTCAAGCCATTTATCGGAATCCAGGCCCACCATCGCTTCTCCATAGCTCGTAGGTTCATTGTTGTCTAGCAACATGACTTCCAAGACAGGATTACGTACCACTCTGAAGTAGTACGCATCCTTGTCATCCCACGAGGTTTGGGAGTGACTTGATCCGAAGTCTCATGATCAATATCATAAGCTTTCACTTCAATTGGTGTAGGTGCCACAGGAACAATTCTTTGTGCCCTGCTATACACTAGTTGAAGTGACGGTTCAATAACCTCATCAAGTCTCCACCATCCTCCCACTCAATTCTTTCGAGAGAAACTTTTCCTCGAGAAAGGACCCGATTCTAGAAACAATCCTTTATTGCTTTCGGATCTGAGACAGGAGGTATACCCAACTGTTTTTGGGTTGTCCTATGAAGATGCATTTATCCGCTTTGGGTTCGAGCTTATCGGCCTGAAACTTTTCCACATAAGCGTCGCAGCCCCAAACTTTTAAGAAATGACAGCTTAGGTTTCTCTAAACCATAGTTCATACGGTGTCATCTCATCGGAATTACGTGGTGCCCTATTTAAAGTGAATGTGATTGTCTCTAATGCCTAACCCATAAACTATCGTGGTAATTTGATAAGAGACATCATGGTATGCATCATATCCCATAGGGTGCAGTTATGATGTTCGGACACACCATCACACTATGGTGTTCCAGGCTGTATTAGCTGTGAAACGATTTCCACAATGTCTTAATTCTGTGCCAAACTCGTAATTCAGATATTCATCTCTATGATCATATCATAGATATTTTATCCTCTTGTCACGATGATATTTCAACTTCACCCTGAAATTACTTGAACCTTTCAATAATTCAGACTCGTGATTCATCAAGTAAATATACTCAACATCTACTCAAATTATCTGTGAAGTAAGAACATAATGATATCCACTACATGCCTCAGCACTCATTGGACTGCACACATCAAAAATGTATTACTTCCAACAAGTTGCTTTCTTGTTCCATTTTACTGAAACGAGGCTTTCAGTCATCTTGCCCATGTGGTATGATTTGCATGTCTCAAGTGATTCAAAATCAAGCGAGTACAAAACGGTCCATTTGCATGGAGGTTCTTCATGCATATACACCAATAGACATGGTTCGCATGTCTCAAACTTTTCAAAAATGAGTGAGTCCAAAGGTCCATCAACATAGAGCTTCTTCATGCGTTTTATACCGATATGACTTACGTGGCAGTGCCACAAGTAGGTGGTACTATCTTTTGGCATGAACATGTGTATCACTACAATCGAGATTGAATAAACCATTCATTTCAGGTGTAAGACCATTGAAGGTATTATTCAAATAAACAGAGTAACCATTATTCTCCTTAAATGAATAACCGTATTGCGATAGACATAATCCAATCATGTCTATGCTCAACGCAAACACCAATCTCGATGATAGAGGGAGCGTGCGATGCTTGATCATATCAACATTGAGAACACTTCCAACACATATTGTCAACTCACCTTTAGCTAGTCTCCGTTTATTCCGTAGCTTTTATTTCGAGTTACTAACACTTAGCAACCGAACCGGTATCTAATACCCTGGTGCTACTACGAGTACTAGTAAAGTACACATCAACACAATGTATATCCAATATACTTCTATCGACCTTGCCAGCCTTCTAATCTACCAAGTATCTAGGGTAATTCTGCTCCAGTGGTTGTTCCCTTTATTACAGAAGCACTTAGTCTCGGGTCTGGGTTCAACCTTGGGTTTCTTCACTAGAGCAGCAGCTGAATTGTCGTTTCACGAAGTATCCCTTCTTGCCCTTGCCCTTCTTGAAACTAGCGGTTTCACAAACCATCAACAATTGATGCTCCTTCTTGATTTCTACTTTTGTGCTGTCAAACATCGCGAATATCTCAAGGATCATCATATATGTCCCTGATATATTATAGTTCATCACGAAGCTCTAGCAGCTTGGTGGTAATGACTTCGGAGAAACATCACTATCTTATCTGGAAGATCAACTCCCACTTGATTCAAATGATTGTTGTACTCAGACAATCCGAGCACAAGCTCAACAATTGAGCTTTTCTCCTTAGTTTGCAGGTTAAGAAAATCATCGGAGGTCTTATACCTCTTGACGTGGGCACGAGCCTGAAATTCCAATTTCAGCCCTCAAAACATCTCATATGTTTCGTGACGTTTCAAAAACGTCTTTGGTGCCTCAACTCTAAACCGTTTAACTGAACTATCATGTAGTTATCAAAACGTGTATGTCAGATGTTCGCAACATCCACAGACAACGTTCGAGGTTTAGCACACTGAGCGGTGCATTAAGGACATAAGCCTTCTATGAAGCAATGAGGACAATCCTCAGTTTACGGACCTAGTCCGCATAATTGCTACTTTCAACTTTCAACTAATTTTTCTCTAGGAACATATCTAAACAGTAGAACTAAAGCGCGAGCTATGACATAATTTGCAAAATCCTTTTGACTATGTTCAGGATAATTAAGTTCATCTTATGAACTCCCACTCAGATAGACATCCCTCTAGTCATCTAAGTGATTACATGATCCGAGTGAACTAGGCCGTGTCCGATCATCACGTGAGACGGACTAGTCAACATCGGTGAACATCTTCATGTTGATCGTATCTTCTATACGACTCATGCTCGACCTTTCGGTCTTCTGTGTTCCGAGGCCATGTCTGTACATGCTAGGCTCGTCAAGTCAACCTAAGTGTTTGCATGTGTTCCGAGGCCATGTCTGTACATGCTAGGCTCGTCAACACCCGTTGTATGTGAACGTCTGAATAAAACACCCGATCATCACGTGGTGTTTTGAAACAGCGAACTGTCGCAACGGTGCACAGTTAGGGGGAACACTTCTTGAAATTATTATGAGGGATCATCTTATTTACTACCGTCGTTCTAAGTAAACAAGATGTATAAACATGATAAACATCACATGCAATCAAATAGTGACATGATATGGCCAATATCATATTGCTCCTTTTGATCTCCATCTTCGGGGCTCCATGATCATCATCGTCACCGGCATGACACCATGATCTCCATCATCATGATCTCCATCATTGTGTCTTCTTGAAGTTGTCACGTCATCTATTACTTCTACTACTACAGCTAACAGTTAGCAATAAAGTAAAGTAATTACATGACGTTTATGTTGACACGCAGGTCATAAATAAATAAAGACAACTCCTATGGCTCCTGCCGGTTGTCATACTCATCGACATGCAAGTCGTGATTCCTATTACAAGAACATGATCAATCTCATACATCACATATATCATTCATCACATCCTTTGGCCATATCACATCACATAGAATACCCTGCAAAAACAAGTTAGACGTCCTCTAATTGTTGTTTGCATGTTTTACGTGGCTGCTATGGGTTTCTAGCAAGAACGTTTCTTACCTACGCAAAGACCACAACGTGATATGCCAATTGCTATTTACCCTTCATAAGGACCCTGTTCATCGAATCCGATCCGACTAAAGTGGGAGAGACAGACACCCGCTAGCCACCTTATGCAACTAGTGCATGTTTGTCGGTGGAACCGGTCTCACGTAAGAGTACGTGTAAGGTTGGTCCGGGCCGCTTCATCCCACGATGCCGCCGAATCAAGATAAGACTAGTAACGGCAAGCATATTGAACAAAATCAACGCCCACAACTACTTTGTGTTCTACTCGTGCATAGAATCTACGCAATAGACCTAGCTCACGATGCCACTGTTGGGGAACGTAGCATAAATTCAAAATTTTCCTACGTGTCACCAAGATCTATCTATGGAGTCATCTAGCAACGAGGGAGGAGTGGATCTACATACCCTTGTAGATCGCTCGCGGAAGCGTTCAAGAGAACGGGGTTGATGGAGTCGTACTCGTCGTGATTCAAATCACCGATGATCCTAGCACCGAACGGACGGCACCTCCGCGTTCAACACACGTACGGAACGGAGACGTCTCCCACGCCTTGATCCAGCAAGGAGGAGGGAGAGGTTGATGGAGATCCAGCAGCACGACGGCGTGGTGGAAGTAGCGGGATTCCAACAGGGCTTCGTTAAGCGCTGCGGGAGGAGGAATATGTGTCACGGGAGGGAGAGGGAGGCGCCAGGCCTTAGATTGGTTTGCTCCTCCTTTTCCCCACTATATATAGGGCCAAGGGAGAGGGGGAGGCGCAGTCCTTGCCCCTTCCTCCAAGGAAGGGTGCGACCAAGGGTGGGGAGGAGTCCATCCTCCCCAAGGCACCTCGGAGGTGCCTTCCCCTTGTAGGACTCTCCCCTTTTTTTTCTCTCTTGGCGCATGGGCCTCTTGGGGCTGGTGCCCTTGGCCCATATAGGCCAAGGCACACCCCCTACAGCCCATGGGGCCCCCGGGGCAGGTGGCCCCACCCGGTGGGCCCCCGGGACCCTTCCGGTGGTCCCGGTACAATACCGATGACCCCGAAACTTGTCCCGATGGCCGAAATAGCGCTTCCTATATATAATTCTTTACCTCCGGACCATTCCGGAACTCCTCGGGACGTCCGGGATCTCATCCGGGACTCCGAACAACTTTCGGGTTACCGCATACTAATATCTCTATAACCCTAGCGTCACCGAACCTTAAGTGTGTAGAC
The DNA here is from genome assembly GCF_003073215.2 of Triticum urartu. Taxonomy (NCBI): domain Eukaryota; kingdom Viridiplantae; phylum Streptophyta; class Magnoliopsida; order Poales; family Poaceae; genus Triticum; species Triticum urartu. The sequence goes on along the minus strand of NC_053022.1, from coordinate 573,199,836 downwards.
CCTACGGGTTCGGGAGACATGCAGACATGACCGAGATGACTCTCCGGTCAATAACCAACAGCGGGATCTGGATACCCATGTTGGCTCCCACATGTTCCACAATGATCTCATCGGATGGACCACGATGTCAAGGACTTAATCAATCCCGTATACAATTCCCTTTGTCTAGCGGTATTGTACTTGCCCGAGATTCGATCGTCGGTATCCCTATACCTTGTTCAATCTCGTTACCGGCAAGTCTCTTTTACTCGTTCCGTAACACATCATCCCGTGATCAACTCCTTGATCACATTGTGCACATTATGATGATGTCCTACCGAGTGGGCCCAGAGATACCTCTCCGTCACACGGAGTGACAAATCCCAGTCTCGATTCGTGCCAACCCAACAGACACTTTCGGAGATACCCGTAGTGCACCTTTATAGTCACCCAGTTACGTTGTGATGTTTGGTACACCCAAAGCACTCCTACGGTATCCGGGAGTTGCACAATCTCATGGTCTAAGGAAATGATACTTGACATTAGAAAAGCTTTAGCATACGAACTACATGATCTTGTGCTAGGCTTAGGATTGGGTCTTGTCCATCACATCATTCTCCTAATGATGTAATCCCGTTATCAACGACATCCAATGTCCATGGTCAGGAAACCGTAACCATCTATTGATCAACGAGCTAGTCAACTAGAGGCTTACTAGGGACATGGTGTTGTCTATGTATCCACACATGTATCTGAGTTTCCTATCAATACAATTATAGCATGGATAATAAACGATTATCATGAACAAGGAAATATAATAATAACTAATTTATTATTGCCTCTAGGGCATATTTCCAACAGGACTTACTCGGGAAAGTAAGGCACGAGGAAGTTATCCTTATCTTGGTTTGCCAGAATGACGCCTTCGAGGTAAGAACTCGCGACTTGCCGGTCCCCAGCACTGCCCAAGATCTTGGCACGCATGTAGAAGGGGTCGACTATCACGATGTCCAGGGTCTTGTCGCGAATGATCCGCATCTCCATACTCAGCGAAAATAGCCGAACGAAGGTGTAGTGCAGCGGATGAAGGTTCAACATAGCGTGGATGTCATCAAACCGCAGGACGATCGTACCCCCGATGGAGTTATCCACAAAGCCCTTGCCCTCTGGCACCTTGGCCGCAAAAACCGGGTATGCCACATCCTTCTCTCCGAGACGCCGCTTCTCCAAAGAAAGAACACTGTCATGCAGACTCCGCATAGCACCGGTTGCAGCATCGAGCATATTTCTCGGTAGCATCGGCCTACCCGCCACATGCACCCTCCTCGAGATATCCTTAGGTGAAGGTGGCCCGTCCTGAGCACGGATCGTACTCGGTGCCGGCTGGCCCGCACCCTTGTTAGTCTTTCTTTTGCGTGCCTTCTTCTTCTCCTGTAATGGGACCGAGTTCTGCTCACAGACCGCCTTCTTGAGTGTGTTGGGGCTGATCATATTTCGCACCTCGCCTATCTGAGGCTCGGTGAAGTCGGCAGCTGGAGGCGTTTCCTGAGAGCTGAACTGCAGACGACGCCTGTTGCAACTTGGCTTCTCCGCGGTACCAGCTAGATCGCGCACGTCTTTTGTTGGGTTGGGTTCTTGAGAAGGAGGCCCCATGAAGTCGCCACCGTACCCATGATCGGCAAAGTACTGATCGACATTGGCAAATGTATCATCGTCGTCGTCGTTCTGATCCTGTGCCATATGCATGTTTGGATCCAGTGGCATAGGGATGTCCGGCACCATTGCGGCGGTCTTGCCATGGGGCCGACTTGGCGGCGGCACGACTGGCGGTGTTGTCTTTGGGGTGGTGTCCCCCGCCCCCAAACGAATCTGGCTCTTCGGCCAAAGCAGGGGCCAGCTCAGGCAAGCGCTGAGGGTCATCACGTCATCATCGTCGGCCCCGACGGGTCGAATCGGAGGTAACAACTCGTCGCAGCCTGGCAGCACCCGAACCAGTTGAACCCTAAACAAGTTGGGTGGCATCTGGGTACCGTGGAACAAGGGGTTGCCCGGTTGAACGATTTTGCCCTTGGCGACATCGACCAACTCGTTGTTCACGAAGTGCAGGAGAGTGCACGGAACGTCGGCGGCGCCCTGCGAAAACATGTAGGGCGTCAGGGATGCCCAGTCAAAGGCAAGGAGATGAAGTCCTCGACCGAGAGAGGCTTAATTAGTTACCGTGATGATGGCGTCGAGCTTGGCTAATGTCGAGGCACCGCCAACGGCGGGCGTGCAGTTGACGGAGGGGCCGCTTGCTGCAGAGGTGCCGGCCGGCGTACACCCGGGTGCATTAAGCTCCCATGCCGCCTCCGCCGGAGACACCAATGCCGCCTCTGCCGGAGACACCAATGGCCCCGCCATTACGTTCTGCGAGTTGCTGGCCGTGAAGCTAGGAATCGGGGGCAGCCCCTGTTGGCCGCCCGCAATCCACGCACTAATCCCCTGGATCAAGGTAGGCACAATGGCGGTGATCGTCGCTCCGAGTTGTTGTTGCACTTGCTCTTGGACAATCTTCGGAATCCGCGCCACCTGTGCCCTGAGTTCTTGAACCTCGCGCGCCTGGCTTTCCGAGCTGGTCTTTTTCTCCTTTCGCCCACCAGTGTTATAGTATGACGACCATTTTGTCGACAAGCCTTTGCCGGCCACACGACCAGCTGACGTCGGCTTACTGAGCTTATCCTTGTTCTTCATTACATTCAACACCCTATTTAGAGTGGTGTCCCAAGGGTTGCTCTTAGTCGACCCCGCGCTACTGCTTTCAGTCGCCTGCGGAAGGAATGTGAACCATTTAGAAATTTGGCTTCATTAATTAGAATGCAACCATATGGAGCTAATTACGCGGGGGTGTATTCCTTACCAGAACAAGCTCAAGCGCCCTGGTCTTCGGATCCGTGGTAAGCTCCTTTGTTTTCGGGTCCTTCTTGTACCGGGCCCTGACAAAGTTCCTGGTCTGCTTGTCACCGTATTTATCGAAGAGGGGCGGTAGGCCTTGCTCGGCACGGTCCGCCTCCTCCTTGTCCCATATAGGCTCCGCCACTCTGTAACCGCCGGGACCGAGTGTGTGTTCCCCTAAATTCAGCTCCCGCATTTCTTTCCCCCACTTACTTGATTCGGAGCTTGCGGTGCTCGAGCAATTGATCTTGAAGTCGTTGTAGTCATCTTCGGTGATCGAAGGATTTTTATCCTTGATCTTCTCATAACTCTCACCTTTCTCGATCATTCTCTTCACATTGCTTTTCCAAGTAGACAGGGCCGTGCTCATCTTCGTGAGTGCAGCATTGTTCACTTTATTCCCTTTGAGGCTTGTGTTTTCAAATTCAGCGGGGAACTTGTATCGTTCGTGAAGCTTCGTAAAGAGGAGGTTGCGCAAATTCCCTCGGTCAGGATGCCTGAGGTTCTCGGTGTTGATCGAGACGGTGCTCCGGAGAATGCACCCGAGCTGAAGCGAGTACCCCTTGACTATTCGTTCGGGCGCCGTTGGATTCCCGTTGGAGTCCACTTCAGTAACTTCCTCCTTGAGGGTGCGGAGCACGGTCGGGCGCCGGTCCTTCCGTTGCCTCTTCGGTTGGCTGCCATCTGTGCGTGCGCCGCCATCATTAGTGGTGGCATCCTCGGCAGCACCATCAGTGGTGGCATCAGTGGGGTCATCCTCGGCGGTACCATCAATGGTCTCAGGATCGGTGGGGAAGGCGGCGTCCTCATACAAGTGAGGTTGTTCCTCCATCTCCTGGGACAGCTCCCAGAATTTCTTGCCGCCCGAACCCCCGGCCTCATCGTTGTTGGCCATGTTTCTCTATAAATAGGAACAAAGTTTGGTCAAAAAGTTGGTTATTGTCAAGGAACAAGATCTCTAAGTTGACCAAATAACCTAATTCTCGAGGAATGTCGCCAAAAAGTTGGTTATTGTCAAGGAACAATTGAGAGATGTTTGTGATATTGCCTAGGTGTTTTGGGATAGAACCTGTTAGTGTGTTGTTGCTAAGGTCCAAGTCCACGTTCTCAAGGTAACCTAGTTCTTGAGGGGTGTGTCTAGAAAGTTGGTTGCTGCAAAGATACAAGGTTGTGAGTTTGGTCAAATTGCCTATGATGTTTGTGATATTGCCTTGGATCTTGAAGGCACTGTTGCATGATGCAGTGGTACAGCCAGCATGGGACCTCATCTTTGCAGGCTAATTTTCTAGATTGTAACACTGGGATTTGTGCACAAGCTAAGCTAGCTAAGACAGTAGCTTCCTTGCAACCCACAAAAGACAAAGGAAAAGGGGTGAAAAGGGGGAGATGGTTAGCTTTGATGAGCAGGCAACATCTTCCTAACCCCCTTCTTCTTGTCTCCTCTCACTATCTCTCTCACACACATGGCAAGCAAGGGTGTCTGAGTGTGTGAAAAAAATACTAAACTAATCCAACCACTAAAGCAAATTAATTTTTATTTCGGTTGAGAATCGGGCACCTTCTAGGTCAAGAAAATTGGGCATGACCTTTGCTAATTTTCTTGACCTTGGAGTGCCCCATTTCTCAACCGAAACGGAAATTAATCAACGTTTCAGGAGAAAGGGGTCATTTTAGAAGATCACAAGTAGCAGCAGCATCACTTGACAAAATCACAACTAGCAGCAGCAACTCGCAGATAGCAGCAGCAGCATCACTTGACAAGTTTCAGACCACATAAATAGCACAAGTGACATGAAAATTCACTTGTAGTGTACTGATAGCACAAGTGACATGAAAATTCCTTTTACTGTCAAAAAACTACTAATAGCACAAGTGACATGAAAATTCAGGAGTAGGAGATCACAAAGGCCATGTCATGCTTGGCAATATTTGTTTACTGAAACTAAATGAACATTTTACTGTCAATAAAAATGTTTTACATATCCTGCAGACAAGTGCAACCACCGGTAGAGGAGTTTCAGCTGTTTCTTTGAACATTTTACTGTCATCACTTACTGAACCTTTTACATATGCACAGGTTTTAGCTAATTTGAACATTTCACAAGGAATGCCATCACTTACTGAGTGATTTGAGTGAAATGCACTTGCAACCAAAAGGCCGAAAGGCAGGCCGGTTTGCTCTTCTATGAAAATGGCACACCTTTTCATGGCATATTGTATGAAAGACATAACTATGGGGGTTTTACATATCTGTTTCTTTGAACATTTTACTGTCAATAAAAATGATGTACTGCTGCTTTCAGTTAATTCAAATTAGCTAAAACCTTTTACTGTCAAATAGTGCTAATGTTTACTCTATGAAATAAACTACTTCTCCTCCTTTCAATTGATACATGTTTGCTTTTGCAATGCTATTGATTTTTTCCCTTTCTCTTTTACAGAAGGCCACAGGACAACAAATGCATTCTTCCTTCTATTTGTTTGCTCTTTCCTACATCTTACTTCAGTATAGTAAATTGTGTGTAATCTGTTTTTGCCAGTGTAACAAGAAACTACCCGGTGGTGTTGACACCCCTCTTCTCGTTGCTATAACTGCTCCCTCACTGAAATGTGTCAAGCTCCTGGTGGAGGTATCGTGCCTGCAGTATTCATTTTTGTTGTGTTAGGCCTTGGAAAGTTAGAATTACTTAAGCAAATTTTTGCTCAATGCTATATTTTTCGACACTAAAGTAGGTTTGGCCTTCTTTGATGGTGTTTATTGTTTGAGCTACCTTTGAGACATTTTTGTGGCCGCTCTACACTAAGGTTTAACACAAGAAAACACCATGTCTAATCGGCAATGAACCTAACAGCCCATAGAGAGTTCCTCTACAAACCGATTTGTAATATATATAGTATTTTTTGGCAGGCTGGTGCAGATGTCAATGGTGGTCTTGTAGCCCCTTTGGTTGTTGCTCCTGAGATGAAAGGTTTAACTGCATGCTTGAAACTGTTACTGGAAGCTGGTGCTGACCCTGTGTAAGATTTATGTACCTCTATGCCATGGCATGCCAATTGCTTGAACATCCAACTGATGTTAACAGTTTATTTAGAGCTGGTGCTCTCGCAAACAGGCCCATGAATTAGTGGAGCTGGGTATCCGTAGTTCT